>NW_027448393.1:0-44766 GCF_038048845.1 Mixophyes fleayi
TTTTTTTACACTCCGGTCTCCTTTCTCTCTGGAAACAATGACTTACATCAATTCTTTTACATAATTCTTGATTCTCATGACATTTCTAACATTGCCCACAATTATCAACTTTTCTAAGTCTTTCTGAGCAGGAGAAATCGCAAAAAACACTCATTTCTTCATTGCCGTCCAAAAAACAACGCTTTTTTACACTCTGATCTCCCTTTCTCTTGGAAACAATGACTTACATCAATTCTTTTACATAATTCTTGTTTCTCATGACATTTCTAACATTGCCCACAATTATCAACTTTCTAAGTATTTCTGAGCAGGAGAAATCGCAAAACAGTCATTTCTTCATTGGCGTCCAAAAACAACGCTTTTTTACACTCCTGTCTCCCTTTCTCTTGGAAACAATGACTTACATCAATTCTTTTACATAATTTCTTGTTTCTCATGGACAGTTCTAACATTGCCCACAATTATCAACTTTCTAAGTCTTTCTGAGCAGGAGAAATCGCAAAACAGTCATTTCTTCATTGCCGTCCAAAAACAAGGCTTTTTTACACTCCGGTCTCCCTTTCTCTTGGAAACAATGACTTACATCAATTCTTTTACAATAATTCTTGTTTCTCATGACAGTTCTAACATTGCCCACAATTATCAACTTTCTAAGTCTTTCTGAGCAGGAGAAATCGCAAAACATAGTCATTTATTCATTTCCGTCCAAAAACAACGCTTTTTTACACTCCGGTCTCCCTTTCTCTTGGAAATAATGACTTACATCAATTCTTTTACATAATTCTTGTTTCTCATGACATTTCTAACATTGCCCACAATTATCAACTTTCTAAGTCTTTTCTGAGCAAGAGAAATCGCAAAACAGTCATTTCTTCATTGCCGTCCAAAAACAACGCTTTTTTACACTCCGGTCTCCCTTTCTCATGGAAAACAATGACTTACATCAATTCTTTTACATAATTCTTGTTTCTCATGACATTTCTAACATTTCCCACAATTATCAACTTTCTAAGTCTTTCTGAGCAGGAGAAATCGCAAAACATAGTCATTTCTTCATTGCCGTCCAAAAACAACGCTTTTTTACACTCCGGTCTCCCTTTCTCTTGGAAACAATGACTTACATCAATTCTTTTACATAATTCTTGTTTCTCATTACATTTCTAACATTGCCCACAATTATCAACTTTCTAAGTCTTTCTGAGCAAGAGAAATCGCAAAACAGTCATTTCTTCATTGGCGTCCAAAAACAACGCTTTTTTACACTCCTGTCTCCCTTACTCTTGGAAACAATGACTTACATCATTCTTTTACATAATTCTTGTTCCTCATGACATTTCTTACATTGCCAACAATTATCAACTTTCTAAGTCTTTCTGAGCAGGAGAAATCGCAAAACATAGTCAGTTCTTCATTGCCGTCAAAAACAACGCTTTTTTACACTCCCGGTCTCCCTTTCTCCTTGGAAACAATGACTTACCATCAATTCTTTTACATAATTCTTGTTTCGCATGACATTTCTAACATTGCCCACAATTATCAACTTTCTAAGTCTTTCTGAGCAAGAGAAATCGCAAAACAGTCATTTCTTCATTGCCGTCCCAAAAACAACGCTTTTTTTACACTCCGGTCTCCCTTTCTCTTGGAACAATGACTTACATCAATTCTTTTACATAATTCTTGTTTCTCATGACATTTCTAACATTGCCCACAATTATCAACTTTCTAAGTCCTTTCTGAGCAGGAATAATCGCAAAACATAGTCATTTCTTCATTGCCGTCCAAAAACAACGCTTTTTTACACTCCTGTCTCCCTTTCTCTTGGAAAACAATGACTTACATCAATTCTTTTACATAATTCTTGTTTCTCATGACATTTCTAACATTGCCCACAATTATCAACTTTCTAAGTCTTTCTGAGCAAGAGGAAATCGCAAAACAGTCATTTCTTCATTGCCGTCCAAAAACAACGCTTTTTTACACTCCGGTCTCCCTTTCTCTTGGAAACAATGACTTACATCAATTCTTTTACATAATTCTTGTTTCTCATGACATTTCTTACATTGCCCACAATTATCAACTTTCTAAGTCTTTCTGAGCATGGAGAAATC
This sequence comes from Mixophyes fleayi, assembly GCF_038048845.1. Classification (NCBI taxonomy): domain Eukaryota; kingdom Metazoa; phylum Chordata; class Amphibia; order Anura; family Limnodynastidae; genus Mixophyes; species Mixophyes fleayi. The sequence goes on from NW_027448393.1 coordinate 2,109, forward strand.
GCAAAAACATAGTCATTTCTTCATTGCCGTCCAAAAACAACGCTTTTTTACACTTCTTGTCTCCCTTTCTCTTGGAAACAATGACTTACATCAATTCTTTTACATAATTCTTGTTTCTCATGACATTTATAACATTGCCCACAATTTATCAACTTTCTAAGTCTTTCTGAGCAAGAGAAATCGCAAAACAGTCATTTCTTCATTGCCGTCCAAAAACAACGCTTTTTTACACTCCGGGTCTCCCTTTCTCTTGGAAACAATGACTTACATCAATTCTTTTACATAATTCTTGTTTCTCATGACATTTCTTACATTGCCCACAATTATCAACTTTCTAAGTCTTTCTGAGCAGGAGAAATCGCAAAACATAGTCATTTCTTCAGTTGCCGTCCAAAAACAACGCTTTTTTACACTCCTGTCTCCCTTTCTCTTGGAAACAATGACTTACATCAATTCTTTTACATAATTCTTGTTTCTCATGACATTTCTTACATTGCCCACAATTATCAACTTTCTAAGTCTTCTGGGCAGGAGAAATCGCAAAACATAGTCATTTCTTCCAATTGCCGTCCAAAAACAACGCTTTTTTACACTCTTGTCTCCCTTTCTCTTGGAAACAATGACGTACATCAATTCTTTTACATAATTCTTGTTTCTCATGACATTTATAAACATTGCCCACAATTATCAACTTTCTAAGTCTTTCTGAGCAAGAGAAATCGCAAAACAGTCATTTCTTCATTGCGTCCAAAACAACGCTTTTTTACACTCCGGTCTCCCTTTCTCTTGGAAACAATGACTTACATCAATTCTTTTACATAATTCTTGTTTCTCATGACATTTCTTACATTGCCCACAATTATCAACTTTCTAAGTCTTTCTGAGCAGGAGAAATCGCAAAACATAGTCATTTCTTCATTGCCGTCCAAAAACAACGCTTTTTTAACACTCCTGTCTCCCTTTCTCTTGGAAACAATGACTTACATCAATTCTTTTTACATAATTCTTGTTTCTCATGACATTTCTAACATTGCCCACATTTATCAACTTTCTAAGTCTTTCTGAGCAGGAGAAATCGCAAAACAGTCATTTCTTCATTGGCGTCCAAAAACAACGCTTTTTTACAACTCCTGTCTCCCTTTCTCTTGGAAACAATGACTTACATCAATTCTTTTACATAATTCTTGTTTCTCATGACAGTTCTAACATTGCCCACAATTATCAACTTTCTAAGTCTTTCTGAGCAGGAGAAATCGCAAAACAGTCATTTCTTCATTGCCGTCCAAAAACAAGGTCTTTTTACACTCCGATGTCCCTTTCTCTTGGAAACAATGACTTACATCAATTCTTTTACATAATTCTTGTTTCTCATGACAGTTCTATACATTGCCCACAATTATCAACTTTCTAAGTTCTTTCTGAGCAGGAGAAATCGCAAACATATGTCATTTCTTCATTGCCGTCCAAAAACAACGCTTTTTTACACTCCTGTCTCCCTTTCTCTTGGAAACAATTACTTACATCAAATTCTTTTACATAATTCTTGTTTCTCATGACCATTTCTAACATTGCCCACAATTATCAACTTTCCTAAGTCTTTCTGAGCAAGAGAAATCGCAAAACAGTCATTTCCTTATTGCCTTCCAAAACCAACACGCTTTTTTACACTCCTGTCTCCACTTTCTCTTGGAAACAATGACTTACCATCAATTCTTTTACATAATTCTTGTTTCTCATGACATTTTCTAACATTGCCACAATTATCAACTTCTAAGTCTTTCTGAGCAAGAGAAATCGCAAAATAGTCAATTCTTCATTGCCCGTCCAAAAACAACGCTTTTTTACAACTCCGGTCTCCCTTTCTCTTGGAAACAATGACTTACATCAATTTTTTTACATAATTCTTGTTTCTCATGACATTTCTAACATTGCCCACAATTATCAACTTTCTAAGTCTTTCTGAGCAGGAGAAATCGCAAAACAATAGTCATTTCTCATTGCCGTCCAAAAACAACGCTTTTTTACACTCCGGTCTCCCCTTTCTCTTGGAAACAATGAACTTACATCAATTCTTTTACATAATTCTTGTTTCTCATGACATTTCTAACATTGCCACAATTATCAACTTTCTAAGTCTTTCTGAGCAGGAGAAATCGCAAAACAGTCATTTCTTCATTGCCGTCCAAAAACAACGCTTTTTTACACTCTGATCTCCCTTTCTCTTGGAAACAATGACTTACATCAATTCTTTTACATAATTCTTGTTTCTCATGACATTTCTAACATTGCCCACAATTATCAACTTTCTAAGTATTTCTGAGCAGGAGAAATCGCAAAACAGTCATTTCTTCATTGGCGTCCAAAAACAACGCTTTTTTACACTCCTGTCTCCCTTTCTCTTGGAAACAATGACTTACATCAATTCTTTTACATAATTCTTGTTTCTCATGACAGTTCTAACATTGCCCACAATTATCAACTTTCTAAGTCTTTCTGAGCAGGAGAAAATCGCAAAACAGTCATTTCTTCATTGCCGTCCAAAAACAAGGCTTTTTTATACTCCGTCTCCCTTTCTCTTGGAAACAATGACTTACATCAATTCTTTTACATAATTCTTGTTTCTCATGACAGTTCTAACATGCCCACAATTATCAACTTTCTAAGTCTTTCTGAGCAGGAGAAATCGCAAAACATAGTCATTTCTTCATTGCCGTCCAAAAACAACGCTTTTTTACACTCCGGTCTCCCTTTCTCTGGAAACAATGACTTACATCAATTCTTTTACATAATTCTTGTTTCTCATGACATTTCTAACATTGCCCACAATTATCAACTTTCTAAAGTCTTTCTGAGCAAGAGAAATCGCAAAACAGTCATTTCTTCATTGCCGTCCAAAAACAACGCTTTTTTACACTCCTGTCTCCCTTTCTCTTGGAAACAATGACTTACATCAATTATTTTACATAATTCTTGTTTCTCATGACATTTCTAACATTGCCCACAATTATCAACTTTCTAAGTCTTTCTGAGCAGGAGAATCGCAAAACATAGTCATTTCTTCATTGCCGTCCAAAACAACGCTTTTTTACACTCCGGTCTCCCTTTCTCTTGGAAACAATGACTTACATCAATTCTTTTACATAATTCTTGTTTCTCATGACATTTCTAACATTTCCCACAATTATCAACTTTCTAAGTCTTTCTGAGCAGGAGAAATCGCAAACATAGTCATTTCTTCATTGCCGTCCAAAAACAACGCTTTTTTACACTCCTGTCTCCTTTCTCTTGGAAACAATGACTTACATCAATTCTTTTACATAATTCTTGTTTCTCATGACATTTCTAACATTGCCCACAATTATCAACTTTCTAAGTCTTTCTGAGCAGGAGAAATCGCAAAACAGTCATTTCTTCATTGCCGTCCAAAAACAAGGCTTTTTTACACTCCGGTGTCCTTTCTCTTGGAAACAATGAACTTACATCAATTCTTTACATAATTCTTGTTTCTCATGACAGTTCTAACATTGCCACAATTATCAACTTTCTAAGTCTTTCTGAGCAGGAGAAATCGCAAAACATAGTCATTTCTTCATTGCCGTCCAAAAACAACGCTTTTTTACACTCCTGTCTCCCTTTCTCTTGGAAACAATTACTTACATCAATTCTTTTACATAATTCTTGTTTCTCATGACATTTCTAACATTGCCCACAATTATCACACTTTCTAAGTCTTCTGAGCAAGAGAATCGCAAAACAGTCATTTCCTTATTGCCTTCCAAAAACAACGCTTTTTTACACTCCTGTCTCCCTTTCTCTTGGAAACAATGACTTACATCAATTCTTTTACATAATTCTTGTTTCTCATGACATTTCTAACATTGCCCACAATTATCAACTTTCTAAGTCTTTCTGAGCAAGAGAAATCGCAAAATAGTCATTTCTTCATTGCCGTCCAAAAACAACGCTTTTTTACACTCCGGTCCTCCCCTTTCTCTTGGAAACAATGACTTACATCAATTTTTTTACATAATTCTTGTTTCTCATGACATTTCTAACATTGCCCACAATTATCAACTTTCTAAGTCTTTCTGAGCAGGAGAAATCGCAAAACATAGTCATTTCTTCATTGCCGTCCAAAAACAAACGCTTTTTTACACTCCGGTCTCCCTTCTCTCTTGGAAACAATGACTTACATCAATTCTTTTACATAATTCTTGTTTCTCATGACATTTCTAACATTGCCCACAATTATCAACTTTCTAAGTCTTTCTGAGCAGGAGAAATCGCAAAACAGTCCATTTCTTCATTGCCGTCCAAAAACAACGCTTTTTTACACTCTGATCTCCCTTTCTCTTGGAAACAATGACTTACATCAATTCTTTTACATAATTCTTGTTTCTCATGACATTTCTAACATTGCCCACAATTATCAACTTTCTAAGTATTTCTGAGCAGGAGAAATCGCAAAACAGTCATTTCTTCATTGGCGTCCAAAAACAACGCTTTTTTACACTCCTGTCTCCCTTTCTCTTGGAAACAATGACTTACATCAATTCTTTTACATAATTCTGTTTCTCATGACAGTTCTAACATTGCCCACAATTATCAACTTTCTAAGTCTTTCTGAGCAGGAGAAATCGCAAAACAGTCATTTCTTCATTGCCGTCCAAAAACACAGGCTTTTTTATACTCCGTCTCCCTTTCTCTTGGAAACAATGACTTACATCAATTCTTTTACATAATTCTTGTTTCTCATGACAGTTCTAACATTGCCCACAATTATCAACTTTCTAAGTCTTTCTGAGCAGGAGAAATCGCAAAACATAGTCATTTCTTCATTGCCGTCCAAAAACAACGCTTTTTTACACTCCGGTCTCCCTTTCTCTTGGAAACAATGACTTACATCAATTCTTTTACATAATTCTTGTTTCTCATGACATTTCTAACATTGCCCACAATTATCAACTTTCTAAGTCTTTCTGAGCAAGAGAAATCGCAAAACAGTCATTTCTTCATTGCCGTCCAAAAACAACGCTTTTTTACACTCCTGTCTCCCTTTCTCTTGGAAACAATGACTTACATCAATTATTTTACATAATTCTTGTTTCTCATGACATTTCTAACATTGCCCACAATTATCAACTTTCTAAGTCTTTCTGAGCAGGAGAAATCGCAAAACATAGTCATTTCTTCATTGCCGTCCAAAAACAACGCTTTTTTACACTCCGGTCTCCCTTTCTCTTGGAAACAATGACTTACATCAATTCTTTTACATAATTCTTGTTTCTCATGACATTTCTAACATTTCCCACAATTATCAACTTTCTAAGTCTTTCTGAGCAGGAGAAATCGCAAAACATAGTCATTTCTTCATTGCCGTCCAAAAACAACGCTTTTTTACACTCCTGTCTCCCTTTCTCTTGGAAACAATGACTTACATCAATTCTTTTACATAATTCTTGTTTCTCATGACATTTCTAACATTGCCCACAATTATCAACTTTCTAAGTCTTTCTGAGCAGGAGAAATCGCAAAACAGTCATTTCTTCATTGCCGTCCAAAAACAACGCTTTTTTACACTCCGGTTTCCCTTTCTCTTGGAAACAATGACTTACATCAATTCTTTTACATAATTCTTGTTTCTCATGACATTTCTAACATTTCCCACAATTATCAACTTTCTAAGTCTTTCTGAGCAGGAGAAATCGCAAAACATAGTCATTTCTTCATTGCCGTCCAAAAACAACGCTTTTTTACACTCCGGTCTCCCTTTCTCTTGGAAACAATGACTTACATCAATTCTTTTACATAATTCTTGTTTCTCATGACATTTCTAACATTGCCCACAATTATCAACTTTCTAAGTCTTTCTGAACAAGAGAAATCGCAAAACAGTCATTTCTTCATTGCCGTCCAAAAACAACGCTTTTTTTACACTCCGGTCTCCCTTTCTCTTGGAAACAATGACTTACATCAATTTTTTTACATAATTCTTGTTTCTCATAACATTTCTAACATTGCCCACAATTATCAACTTTCTAAGTCTTTCTAAACAGGAGAAATCGCAAAACATAGTCATTTCTTCATTGCCGTCCAAAAACAACGCTTTTTTACACTCCGGTCTCCCTTTCTCTTGGAAACAATGACTTACATCAATTCTTTTACATAATTCTTGTTTCTCATGACATTTCTAACATTGCCCACAATTATCAACTTTCTAAGTCTTTCTGAGCAAGAGAAATCGCAAAACAGTCATTTCTTCATTGCCGTCCAAAAACAACGCTTTTTTACACTCCGATCTCCCTTTCTCTTGGAAACAATGACTTACATCAATTCTTTTACATAATTCTTGTTTCTCATGACATTTCTAACATTGCCCACAATTATCAACTTTCTAAGTCTTTCTGACCAGGAGAAATCGCAAAACAGTCATTTCTTCATTGGCTTCCAAAAACACTGCTTTTTTACACTCCTGTCTCCCTTTCTCTTGGAAACAATGACTTACATCAATTCTTTTACATAATTCTTGTTTCTCATGACAGTTCTAACATTGCCCACAATTATCAACTTTCTAAGTCTTTCTGAGCAGGAGAAATCGCAAAACAGTCATTTCTTCATTGCCGTCCAAAAACAAGGCTTTTTTACACTCCGGTCTCCCTTTCTCTTGGAAACAATGACTTACATCAATTCTTTTACATAATTCTTGTTTCTCATGACAGTTCTAACATTGCCCACAATTATCAACTTTCTAAGTCTTTCTGAGCAGGAGAAATCGCAAAACATAGTCATTTCTTCATTGCCGTCCAAAAACAACGCTTTTTTACACTCCTGTCTCCATTTCTCTTGGAAACAATGACTTACATCAATTCTTTTACATAATTCTTGTTTCTCATGACATTTCTAACATTGCCCACAATTATCAACTTTCTAAGTCTTTCTGAGCAGGAGAAATCGCAAAACAGTCATTTCTTCATTGCCGTCCAAAAACAACGCTTTTTTACACTCCGGTTTCCCTTTCTCTTGGAAACAATGACTTACATCAATTCTTTTACATAATTCTTGTTTCTCATGACATTTCTAACATTTCCCACAATTATCAACTTTCTAAGTCTTTCTGAGCAGGAGAAATCGCAAAACATAGTCATTTCTTCATTGCCGTCCAAAAACAACGCTTTTTTACACTCCGGTCTCCCTTTCTCTTGGAAACAATGACTTAAATCAATTCTTTTACATAATTCTTGTTTCTCATGACATTTCTAACATTGCCCACAATTATCAACTTTCTAAGTCTTTCTGAACAAGAGAAATCGCAAAACAGTCATTTCTTCATTGCCGTCCAAAAACAACGCTTTTTTTACACTCCGGTCTCCCTTTCTCTTGGAAACAATGACTTACATCAATTTTTTTACATAATTCTTGTTTCTCATAACATTTCTAACATTGCCCACAATTATCAACTTTCTAAGTCTTTCTAAACAGGAGAAATCGCAAAACATAGTCATTTCTTCATTGCCGTCCAAAAACAACGCTTTTTTACACTCCGGTCTCCCTTTCTCTTGGAAACAATGACTTACATCAATTCTTTTACATAATTCTTGTTTCTCATGACATTTCTAACATTGCCCACAATTATCAACTTTCTAAGTCTTTCTGAGCAAGAGAAATCGCAAAACAGTCATTTCTTCATTGCCGTCCAAAAACAACGCTTTTTTACACTCCGATCTCCCTTTCTCTTGGAAACAATGACTTACATCAATTCTTTTACATAATTCTTGTTTCTCATGACATTTCTAACATTGCCCACAATTATCAACTTTCTAAGTCTTTCTGAGCAGGAGAAATCGCAAAACAGTCATTTCTTCATTGGCTTCCAAAAACACTGCTTTTTTACACTCCTGTCTCCCTTTCTCTTGGAAACAATGACTTACATCAATTCTTTTACATAATTCTTGTTTCTCATGACAGTTCTAACATTGCCCACAATTATCAACTTTCTAAGTCTTTCTGAGCAGGAGAAATCGCAAAACAGTCATTTCTTCATTGCCGTCCAAAAACAAGGCTTTTTTACACTCCGGTCTCCCTTTCTCTTGGAAACAATGACTTACATCAATTCTTTTACATAATTCTTGTTTCTCATGACAGTTCTAACATTGCCCACAATTATCAACTTTCTAAGTCTTTCTGAGCAGGAGAAATCGCAAAACATAGTCATTTCTTCATTGCCGTCCAAAAACAACGCTTTTTTACACTCCTGTCTCCCTTTCTCTTGGAAACAATGACTTACATCAATTCTTTTACATAATTCTTGTTTCTCATGACATTTCTAACATTGCCCACAATTATCAACTTTCTAAGTCTTTCTGAGCAGGAGAAATCGCAAAACATAGTCATTTCTTCATTGCCGTCCAAAAACAACGCTTTTTTACACTCCGGTCTCCCTTTCTCTTGGAAACAATGACTTACATCAATTCTTTTACATAATTCTTGTTTCTCATGACATTTCTAACATTGCCCACAATTATCAACTTTCTAAGTCTTTCTGAGCAAGAGAAATCGCAAAACAGTCATTTCCTTATTGCCTTCCAAAAACAACGCTTTTTTACACTCCGGTCTCCCTTTCTCTTGGAAACAATGACTTACATCAATTCTTTTACATAATTCTTGTTTCTCATGACATTTCTAACATTTCCCACAATTATCAACTTTCTAAGTCTTTCTGAGCGAAGAAATCGCAAAACATAGTCATTTCTTCATTGCCGTCCAAAAACAACGCTTTTTTACACTCCGATCTCCCTTTCTCTTGGAAACAATGACTTACATCAATTCTTTTACATAATTCTTGTTTCTCATGACATTTCTAACATTGCCCACAATTATCAACTTTCTAAGTCTTTCTGAGCAAGAGAAATCGCAAAACAGTCATTTCTTCATTGGCGTCCAAAAACAACGCTTTTTTACACTCCTGTCTCCCTTACTCTTGGAAACAATGACTTACATCAATTCTTTTACATAATTCTTGTTTCTCATGACATTTCTTACATTGCCCACAATTATCAACTTTCTAAGTCTTTCTGAGCAGGAGAAATCGCAAAACATAGTCATTTCTTCATTGCCGTCCAAAAACAACGCTTTTTTACACTCCGGTCTCCCTTTCTCTTGGAAACAATGACTTACATCAATTCTTTTACATAATTCTTGTTTCTCATGACATTTCTAACATTGCCCACAATTATCAACTTTCTAAGTCTTTCTGAGCAAGAGAAATCGCAAAACAGTCATTTCTTCATTGCCGTCCAAAAACAACGCTTTTTTACACTCCGGTCTCCCTTTCTCTTGGAAACAATGACTTACATCAATTCTTTTACATAATTCTTGTTTCTCATGACATTTCTAACATTGCCCACAATTATCAACTTTCTAAGTCTTTCTGAGCAGGAATAATCGCAAAACATAGTCATTTCTTCATTGCCGTCCAAAAACAACGCTTTTTTACACTCCTGTCTCCCTTTCTCTTGGAAACAATGACTTACATCAATTCTTTTACATAATTCTTGTTTCTCATGACATTTCTAACATTGCCCACAATTATCAACTTTCTAAGTCTTTCTGAGCAAGAGAAATCGCAAAACAGTCATTTCTTCATTGCCGTCCAAAAACAACGCTTTTTTACACTCCGGTCTCCCTTTCTCTTGGAAACAATGACTTACATCAATTCTTTTACATAATTCTTGTTTCTCATGACATTTCTTACATTGCCCACAATTATCAACTTTCTAAGTCTTTCTGAGCAGGAGAAATCGCAAAACATAGTCATTTCTTCATTGCCGTCCAAAAACAACGCTTTTTTACACTCCTGTCTCCCTTTCTCTTGGAAACAATGACTTACATCAATTCTTTTACATAATTCTTGTTTCTCATGACATTTCTAACATTGCCCACAATTATCAACTTTCTAAGTCTTTCTGAGCAGGAGAAATCGCAAAACAGTCATTTCTTCATTGGCGTCCAAAAACAACGCTTTTTTACACTCCTGTCTCCCTTTCTCTTGGAAACAATGACTTACATCAATTCTTTTACATAATTCTTGTTTCTCATGACAGTTCTAACATTGCCCACAATTATCAACTTTCTAAGTCTTTCTGAGCAGGAGAAATCGCAAAACAGTCATTTCTTCATTGCCGTCCAAAAACAAGGCTTTTTTACACTCCGGTCTCCCTTTCTCTTGGAAACAATGACTTACATCAATTCTTTTACATAATTCTTGTTTCTCATGACAGTTCTAACATTGCCCACAATTATCAACTTTCTAAGTCTTTCTGAGCAGGAGAAATCGCAAAACATAGTCATTTCTTCATTGCCGTCCAAAAACAACGCTTTTTTACACTCCTGTCTCCCTTTCTCTTGGAAACAATGACTTACATCAATTCTTTTACATAATTCTTGTTTCTCATGACATTTCTAACATTGCCCACAATTATCAACTTTCTAAGTCTTTCTGAGCAGGAGAAATCGCAAAACATAGTCATTTCTTCATTGCCGTCCAAAAACAACGCTTTTTTACACTCCGGTCTCCCTTTCTCTTGGAAACAATGACTTACATCAATTCTTTTACATAATTCTTGTTTCTCATGACATTTCTAACATTGCCCACAATTATCAACTTTCTAAGTCTTTCTGAGCAAGAGAAATCGCAAAATAGTCATTTCTTCATTGCCGTCCAAAAACAACGCTTTTTTACACTCCGGTCTCCCTTTCTCTTGGAAACAATGACTTACATCAATTCTTTTACATAATTCTTGTTTCTCATGACATTTCTAACATTGCCCACAATTATCAACTCTCTAAGTCTTTCTGAGCAAGAGAAATCGCAAAACAGTCATTTCCTTATTGCCTTCCAAAAACAACGCTTTTTTACACTCCTGTCTCCCTTTCTCTTGGAAACAATGACTTACATCAATTCTTTTACATAATTCTTGTTTCTCATGACATTTCTAACATTGCCCACAATTATCAACTTTCTAAGTCTTTCTGAGCAAGAGAAATCGCAAAATAGTCATTTCTTCATTGCCGTCCAAAAACAACGCTTTTTTACACTCCGGTCTCCCTTTCTCTTGGAAACAATGACTTACATCAATTCTTTTACATAATTCTTGTTTCTCATGACATTTCTAACATTGCCCACAATTATCAACTCTCTAAGTCTTTCTGAGCAGAAGAAATCGCAAAACATAGTCATTTCTTCATTGCCGTCCAAAAACAACGCTTTTTTACACTCCGATCTCCCTTTCTCTTGGAAACAATGACTTACATCAATTCTTTTACATAATTCTTGTTTCTCATGACATTTCTAACATTGCCCACAATTATCAACTTTCTAAGTCTTTCTGAGCAAGAGAAATCGCAAAACAGTCATTTCTTCATTGGCGTCCAAAAACAACGCTTTTTTACACTCCTGTCTCCCTTACTCTTGGAAACAATGACTTACATCAATTCTTTTACATAATTCTTGTTTCTCATGACATTTCTTACATTGCCCACAATTATCAACTTTCTAAGTCTTTCTGAGCAGGAGAAATCGCAAAACATAGTCATTTCTTCATTGCCGTCCAAAAACAACGCTTTTTTACACTCCGGTCTCCCTTTCTCTTGGAAACAATGACTTACATCAATTCTTTTACATAATTCTTGTTTCTCATGACATTTCTAACATTGCCCACAATTATCAACTTTCTAAGTCTTTCTGAGCAAGAGAAATCGCAAAACAGTCATTTCTTCATTGCCGTCCAAAAACAACGCTTTTTTTACACTCCGGTCTCCCTTTCTCTTGGAAACAATGACTTACATCAATTCTTTTACATAATTCTTGTTTCTCATGACATTTCTAACATTGCCCACAATTATCAACTTTCTAAGTCTTTCTGAGCAGGAATAATCGCAAAACATAGTCATTTCTTCATTGCTGTCCAAAAACAACGCTTTTTTACACTCCTGTCTCCCTTTCTCTTGGAAACAATGACTTACATCAATTCTTTTACATAATTCTTGTTTCTCATGACATTTCTAACATTGCCCACAATTATCAACTTTCTAAGTCTTTCTGAGCAAGAGAAATCGCAAAACAGTCATTTCTTCATTGCCGTCCAAAAACAACGCTTTTTTACACTCCGGTCTCCCTTTCTCTTGGAAACAATGACTTACATCAATTCTTTTACATAATTCTTGTTTCTCATGACATTTCTTACATTGCCCACAATTATCAACTTTCTAAGTCTTTCTGAGCAGGAGAAATCGCAAAACATAGTCATTTCTTCATTGCCGTCCAAAAACAACGCTTTTTTACACTCCTGTCTCCCTTTCTCTTGGAAACAATGACTTACATCAATTCTTTTACATAATTCTTGTTTCTCATGACATTTCTAACATTGCCCACAATTATCAACTTTCTAAGTCTTTCTGAGCAGGAGAAATCGCAAAACAGTCATTTCTTCATTGGCGTCCAAAAACAACGCTTTTTTACACTCCTGTCTCCCTTTCTCTTGGAAACAATGACTTACATCAATTCTTTTACATAATTCTTGTTTCTCATGACAGTTCTAACATTGCCCACAATTATCAACTTTCTAAGTCTTTCTGAGCAGGAGAAATCGCAAAACAGTCATTTCTTCATTGCCGTCCAAAAACAAGGCTTTTTTACACTCCGGTCTCCCTTTCTCTTGGAAACAATGACTTACATCAATTCTTTTACATAATTCTTGTTTCTCATGACAGTTCTAACATTGCCCACAATTATCAACTTTCTAAGTCTTTCTGAGCAGGAGAAATCGCAAAACATAGTCATTTCTTCATTGCCGTCCAAAAACAACGCTTTTTTACACTCCTGTCTCCCTTTCTCTTGGAAACAATGACTTACATCAATTCTTTTACATAATTCTTGTTTCTCATGACATTTCTAACATTGCCCACAATTATCAACTTTCTAAGTCTTTCTGAGCAGGAGAAATCGCAAAACATAGTCATTTCTTCATTGCCGTCCAAAAACAACGCTTTTTTACACTCCGGTCTCCCTTTCTCTTGGAAACAATGACTTACATCAATTCTTTTACATAATTCTTGTTTCTCATGACATTTCTAACATTGCCCACAATTATCAACTTTCTAAGTCTTTCTGAGCAAGAGAAATCGCAAAACAGTCATTTCCTTATTGCCTTCCAAAAACAACGCTTTTTTACACTCCTGTCTCCCTTTCTCTTGGAAACAATGACTTACATCAATTCTTTTACATAATTCTTGTTTCTCATGACATTTCTAACATTGCCCACAATTATCAACTTTCTAAGTCTTTCTGAGCAAGAGAAATCGCAAAATAGTCATTTCTTCATTGCCGTCCAAAAACAACGCTTTTTTACACTCCGGTCTCCCTTTCTCTTGGAAACAATGACTTACATCAATTTTTTTACATAATTCTTGTTTCTCATGACATTTCTAACATTGCCCACAATTATCAACTTTCTAAGTCTTTCTGAGCAGGAGAAATCGCAAAACATAGTCATTTCTTCATTGCCGTCCAAAAACAACGCTTTTTTACACTCCGGTCTCCCTTTCTCTTGGAAACAATGACTTACATCAATTCTTTTACATAATTCTTGTTTCTCATGACATTTCTAACATTGACCACAATTATCAACTTTCTAAGTCTTTCTGAGCAGGAGAAATCGCAAAACAGTCATTTCTTCATTGCCGTCCAAAAACAACGCTTTTTTACACTCCGGTCTCCCTTTCTCTTGGAAACAATGACTTACATCAATTCTTTTACATAATTCTTGTTTCTCATGACATTTCTAACATTTCCCACAATTATCAACTTTCTAAGTCTTTCTGAGCAAGAGAAATCGCAAAATAGTCATTTCTTCATTGCCGTCCAAAAACAACGCTTTTTTACACTCCGGTCTCCCTTTCTCTTGGAAACAATGAATTACATCAATTTTTTTACATAATTCTTGTTTCTCATGACATTTCTAACATTGCCCACAATTATCAACTTTCTAAGTCTTTCTGAGCAGGAGAAATCGCAAAACATAGTCATTCCTTCATTGCCGTCCAAAAACAACGCTTTTTTACACTCCGGTCTCCCTTTCTCTTGGAAACAATGACTTACATCAATTCTTTTACATAATTCTTGCTTCTCATGACATTTCTAACAATGCCCACAATTATCAACTTTCTAAGTCTTTCTGAGCAGGAGAAATCGCAAAACAGTCATTTCTTCATTGCCGTCCAAAAACAACGCTTTTTTACACTCCTGTCTCCCTTTCTCTTGGAAACAATGACTTACATCAATTCTTTTACATAATTCTTGTTTCTCATGACATTTCTAACATTTCCCACAATTATCAACTTTCTAAGTCTTTCTGAGCAGGAGAAATCGCAAAACATAGTCATTTCTTCATTGCCGTCCAAAAACAACGCTTTTTTACACTCCGGTCTCCCTTTCTCTTGGAAACAATGACTTACATCAATTCTTTTACATAATTCTTGTTTCTCATGACATTTCTAACATTGCCCACAATTATCAACTTTCTAAGTCTTTCTGAGCAAGAGAAATCGCAAAACAGTCATTTCTTCATTGCCGTCCAAAAACAACGCTTTTTTTACACTCCGGTCTCCCTTTCTCTTGGAAACAATGACTTACATCAATTTTTTTACATAATTCTTGTTTCTCATGACATTTCTAACATTGCCCACAATTATCAACTTTCTATGTCTTTCTGAGCAGGAGAAAACGCAAAACATAGTCATTTCTTCATTGCCGTCCAAAAACAACGCTTTTTTACACTCCGGTCTCCCTTTCTCTTGGAAACAATGACTTACATCAATTCTTTTACATAATTCTTGTTTCTCATGACATTTCTAACATTGCCCACAATTATCAACTTTCTAAGTCTTTCTGAGCAAGAGAAATCGCAAAACAGTCATTTCTTCATTGCCGTCCAAAAACAACGCTTTTTTACACTCCGGTCTCCCTTTCTCTTGGAAACAATGACTTACATCAATTCTTTTACATAATTCTTGTTTCTCATGACATTTCTAACATTGCCCACAATTATCAACTTTCTAAGTCTTTCTGAGCAGGAATAATCGCAAACCATAGTCATTTCTTCATTGCCGTCCAAAAACAACGCTATTTTACACTCCTGTCTCCCTTTCTCTTGGAAACAATGACTTACATCAATTCTTTTACATAATTCTTGTTTCTCATGACATTTATAACATTGCCCACAATTATCAACTTTCTAAGTCTTTCTGAGCAAGAGAAATCGCAAAACAGTCATTTCTTCATTGCCGTCCAAAAACAACGCTTTTTTACACTCCGGTCTCCCTTTCTCTTGGAAACAATGACTTACATCAATTCTTTTACATAATTCTTGTTTCTCATGACATTTCTTACATTGCCCACAATTATTAACTTTCTAAGTCTTTCTGAGCAGGAGAAATCGCAAAACATAGTCATTTCTTCATTGCCGTCCAAAAACAACGCTTTTTTACACTCCTGTCTCCCTTTCTCTTGGAAACAATGACTTACATCAATTCTTTTACATAATTCTTGTTTCTCATGACATTTCTAACATTGCCCACAATTATCAACTTTCTAAGTCTTTCTGAGCAGGAGAAATCGCAAAACATAGTCATTTCTTCATTGCCGTCCAAAAACAACGCTTTTTTACACTCCGATCTCCCTTTCTCTTGGAAACAATGACTTACATCAATTCTTTTACATAATTCTTGTTTCTCATGACATTTCTAACATTGCCCACAATTATCAACTTTCTAAGTCTTTCTGAGCAGGAGAAATCGCAAAACATAGTCATTTCTTCATTGCCGTCCAAAAACAACGCTTTTTTACACTCTTGTCTCCCTTTCTCTTGGAAACAATGACTTACATCAATTCTTTTACATAATTCTTGTTTCTCATGACATTTATAACATTGCCCACAATTATCAACTTTCTAAGTCTTTCTGAGCAAGAGAAATCGCAAAACAGTCATTTCTTCATTGCCGTCCAAAAACAACGCTTTTTTACACTCCGGTCTCCCTTTCTCTTGGAAACAATGACTTACATCAATTCTTTTACATAATTCTTGTTTCTCATGACATTTCTTACATTGCCCACAATTATCAACTTTCTAAGTCTTTCTGAGCAGGAGAAATCGCAAAACATAGTCATTTCTTCATTGCCGTCCAAAAACAACGCTTTTTTACACTCCTGTCTCCCTTTCTCTTGGAAACAATGACTTACATCAATTCTTTTACATAATTCTTGTTTCTCATGACATTTCTAACATTGCCCACAATTATCAACTTTCTAAGTCTTTCTGAGCAGGAGAAATCGCAAAACATAGTCATTTCTTCATTGCCGTCCAAAAACAACGCTTTTTTACACTCCGATCTCCCTTTCTCTTGGAAACAATGACTTACATCAATTCTTTTACATAATTCTTGTTTCTCATGACATTTCTAACATTGCCCACAATTATCAACTTTCTAAGTCTTTCTGAGCAGGAGAAATCGCAAAACAGTCATTTCTTCATTGGCGTCCAAAAACAACGCTTTTTTACACTCCTGTCTCCCTTTCTCTTGGAAACAATGACTTACATCAATTCTTTTACATAATTCTTGTTTCTCATGACAGTTCTAACATTGCCCACAATTATCAACTTTCTAAGTCTTTCTGAGCAGGAGAAATCGCAAAACAGTCATTTCTTCATTGCCGTCCAAAAACAAGGCTTTTTTACACTCCGGTCTCCCTTTCTCTTGGAAACAATGACTTACATCAATTCTTTTACATAATTCTTGTTTCTCATGACAGTTCTAACATTGCCCACAATTATCAACTTTCTAAGTCTTTCTGAGCAGGAGAAATCGCAAAACATAGTCATTTCTTCATTGCCGTCCAAAAACAACGCTTTTTTACACTCCTGTCTCCCTTTCTCTTGGAAACAATGACTTACATCAATTCTTTTACATAATTCTTGTTTCTCATGACATTTCTAACATTGCCCACAATTATCAACTTTCTAAGTCTTTCTGAGCAGGAGAAATCGCAAAACATAGTCATTTCTTCATTGCCGTCCAAAAACAACGCTTTTTTACACTCTTGTCTCCCTTTCTCTTGGAAACAATGACTTACATCAATTCTTTTACATAATTCTTGTTTCTCATGACATTTATAACATTGCCCACAATTATCAACTTTCTAAGTCTTTCTGAGCAAGAGAAATCGCAAAACAGTCATTTCTTCATTGCCGTCCAAAAACAACGCTTTTTTACACTCCGGTCTCCCTTTCTCTTGGAAACAATGACTTACATCAATTCTTTTACATAATTCTTGTTTCTCATGACATTTCTTACATTGCCCACAATTATCAACTTTCTAAGTCTTTCTGAGCAGGAGAAATCGCAAAACATAGTCATTTCTTCATTGCCGTCCAAAAACAACGCTTTTTTACACTCCTGTCTCCCTTTCTCTTGGAAACAATGACTTACATCAATTCTTTTACATAATTCTTGTTTCTCATGACATTTCTAACATTGCCCACAATTATCAACTTTCTAAGTCTTTCTGAGCAGGAGAAATCGCAAAACATAGTCATTTCTTCATTGCCGTCCAAAAACAACGCTTTTTTACACTCCGATCTCCCTTTCTCTTGGAAACAATGACTTACATCAATTCTTTTACATAATTCTTGTTTCTCATGACATTTCTAACATTGCCCACAATTATCAACTTTCTAAGTCTTTCTGAGCAGGAGAAATCGCAAAACAGTCATTTCTTCATTGGCGTCCAAAAACAACGCTTTTTTACACTCCTGTCTCCCTTTCTCTTGGAAACAATGACTTACATCAATTCTTTTACATAATTCTTGTTTCTCATGACAGTTCTAACATTGCCCACAATTATCAACTTTCTAAGTCTTTCTGAGCAGGAGAAATCGCAAAACAGTCATTTCTTCATTGCCGTCCAAAAACAAGGCTTTTTTACACTCCGGTCTCCCTTTCTCTTGGAAACAATGACTTACATCAATTCTTTTACATAATTCTTGTTTCTCATGACAGTTCTAACATTGCCCACAATTATCAACTTTCTAAGTCTTTCTGAGCAGGAGAAATCGCAAAACATAGTCATTTCTTCATTGCCGTCCAAAAACAACGCTTTTTTACACTCCTGTCTCCCTTTCTCTTGGAAACAATGACTTACATCAATTCTTTTACATAATTCTTGTTTCTCATGACATTTCTAACATTGCCCACAATTATCAACTTTCTAAGTCTTTCTGAGCAGGAGAAATCGCAAAACATAGTCATTTCTTCATTGCCGTCCAAAAACAACGCTTTTTTACACTCCGGTCTCCCTTTCTCTTGGAAACAATGACTTACATCAATTCTTTTACATAATTCTTGTTTCTCATGACATTTCTAACATTTCCCACAATTATCAACTTTCTAAGTCTTTCTGAGCAGGAGAAATCGCAAAACATAGTCATTTCTTCATTGCCGTCCAAAAACAACGCTTTTTTACACTCCGATCTCCCTTTCTCTTGGAAACAATGACTTACATCAATTCTTTTACATAATTCTTGTTTCTCATGACATTTCTAACATTGCCCACAATTATCAACTTTCTAAGTCTTTCTGAGCAGGAGAAATCGCAAAACATAGTCATTTCTTCATTGCCGTCCAAAAACAACGCTTTTTTACACTCTTGTCTCCCTTTCTCTTGGAAACAATGACTTACATCAATTCTTTTACATAATTCTTGTTTCTCATGACATTTATAACATTGCCCACAATTATCAACTTTCTAAGTCTTTCTGAGCAAGAGAAATCGCAAAACAGTCATTTCTTCATTGCCGTCCAAAAACAACGCTTTTTTACACTCCGGTCTCCCTTTCTCTTGGAAACAATGACTTACATCAATTCTTTTACATAATTCTTGTTTCTCATGACATTTCTTACATTGCCCACAATTATCAACTTTCTAAGTCTTTCTGAGCAGGAGAAATCGCAAAACATAGTCATTTCTTCATTGCCGTCCAAAAACAACGCTTTTTTACACTCCTGTCTCCCTTTCTCTTGGAAACAATGACTTACATCAATTCTTTTACATAATTCTTGTTTCTCATGACATTTCTAACATTGCCCACAATTATCAACTTTCTAAGTCTTTCTGAGCAGGAGAAATCGCAAAACATAGTCATTTCTTCATTGCCGTCCAAAAACAACGCTTTTTTACACTCCGATCTCCCTTTCTCTTGGAAACAATGACTTACATCAATTCTTTTACATAATTCTTGTTTCTCATGACATTTCTAACATTGCCCACAATTATCAACTTTCTAAGTCTTTCTGAGCAGGAGAAATCGCAAAACAGTCATTTCTTCATTGGCGTCCAAAAACAACGCTTTTTTACACTCCTGTCTCCCTTTCTCTTGGAAACAATGACTTACATCAATTCTTTTACATAATTCTTGTTTCTCATGACAGTTCTAACATTGCCCACAATTATCAACTTTCTAAGTCTTTCTGAGCAGGAGAAATCGCAAAACAGTCATTTCTTCATTGCCGTCCAAAAACAAGGCTTTTTTACACTCCGGTCTCCCTTTCTCTTGGAAACAATGACTTACATCAATTCTTTTACATAATTCTTGTTTCTCATGACAGTTCTAACATTGCCCACAATTATCAACTTTCTAAGTCTTTCTGAGCAGGAGAAATCGCAAAACATAGTCATTTCTTCATTGCCGTCCAAAAACAACGCTTTTTTACACTCCTGTCTCCCTTTCTCTTGGAAACAATGACTTACATCAATTCTTTTACATAATTCTTGTTTCTCATGACATTTCTAACATTGCCCACAATTATCAACTTTCTAAGTCTTTCTGAGCAGGAGAAATCGCAAAACATAGTCATTTCTTCATTGCCGTCCAAAAACAACGCTTTTTTACACTCCGGTCTCCCTTTCTCTTGGAAACAATGACTTACATCAATTCTTTTACATAATTCTTGTTTCTCATGACATTTCTAACATTGCCCACAATTATCAACTTTCTAAGTCTTTCTGAGCAAGAGAAATCGCAAAACAGTCATTTCCTTATTGCCTTCCAAAAACAACGCTTTTTTACACTCCTGTCTCCCTTTCTCTTGGAAACAATGACTTACATCAATTTTTTTACATAATTCTTGTTTCTCATGACATTTCTAACATTACCCACAATTATCAACTTTCTAAGTCTTTCTGAGCAGGAGAAATCGCAAAACATAGTCATTTCTTCATTGCCGTCCAAAAACAACGCTTTTTTACACTCCGGTCTCCCTTTCTCTTGGAAACAATGACTTACATCAATTCCTTTACATAATTCTTGTTTCTCATGACATTTCTAACATTGCCCACAATTATCAACTTTCTAAGTCTTTCTGAGCAGGAGAAATCGCAAAACAGTCATTTCTTCATTGCCGTCCAAAAACAACGCTTTTTTACACTCCGGTCTCCCTTTCTCTTGGAAACAATGACTTACATCAATTCTTTTACATAATTCTTGTTTCTCATGACATTTCTAACATTTCCCACAATTATCAACTTTCTAAGTCTTTCTGAGCAAGAGAAATCGCAAAATAGTCATTTCTTCATTGCCGTCCAAAAACAACGCTTTTTTACACTCAGGTCTCCCTTTCTCTTGGAAACAATGAATTACATCAATTTTTTTACATAATTCTTGTTTCTCATGACATTTCTAACATTGCCCACAATTATCAACTTTCTAAGTCTTTCTGAGCAGGAGAAATCGCAAAACATAGTCATTTCTTCATTGCCGTCCAAAAACAACGCTTTTTTACACTCCGGTCTCCCTTTCTCTTGGAAACAATGACTTACATCAATTCTTTTACATAATTCTTGTTTCTCATGACATTTCTAACAATGCCCACAATTATCAACTTTCTAAGTCTTTCTGAGCAGGAGAAATCGCAAAACAGTCATTTCTTCATTGCCGTCCAAAAACAACGCTTTTTTACACTCCGGTCTCCCTTTCTCTTGGAAACAATGACTTACATCAATTCTTTTACATAATTCTTGTTTCTCATGACATTTCTAACATTGCCCACAATTATCAACTTTCTAAGTCTTTCTGAGCAGGAGAAATCGCAAAACAGTCATTTCTTCATTGCCGTCCAAAAACAACGCTTTTTTACACTCCGGTCTCCCTTTCTCTTGGAAACAATGACTTACATCAATTCTTTTACATAATTCTTGTTTCTCATGACATTTCTAACATTTCCCACAATTATCAACTTTCTAAGTCTTTCTGAGCAGGAGAAATCGCAAAACATAGTCATTTCTTCATTGCCGTCCAAAAACAACGCTTTTTTACACTCCGGTCTCCCTTTCTCTTGGAAACAATGACTTACATCAATTCTTTTACATAATTCTTGTTTCTCATGACATTTCTAACATTGCCCACAATTATCAACTTTCTAAGTCTTTCTGAGCAAGAGAAATCGCAAAACAGTCATTTCTTCATTGCCGTCCAAAAACAACGCTTTTTTACACTCCGATCTCCCTTTCTCTTGGAAACAATGACTTACATCAATTCTTTTACATAATTCTTGTTTCTCATGACATTTCTAACATTGCCCACAATTATCAACTTTCTAAGTCTTTCTGAGCAGGAGAAATCGCAAAACAGTCATTTCTTCATTGGCGTCCAAAAACAACGCTTTTTTACACTCCTGTCTCCCTTTCTCTTGGAAACAATGACTTACATCAATTCTTTTACATAATTCTTGTTTCTCATGACAGTTCTAACATTGCCCACAATTATCAACTTTCTAAGTCTTTCTGAGCAGGAGAAATCGCAAAACAGTCATTTCTTCATTGCCGTCCAAAAACAAGGTTTTTTTACACTCCGGTCTCCCTTTCTCTTGGAAACAATGACTTACATCAATTCTTTTACATAATTCTTGTTTCTCATGACAGTTCTAACATTGCCCACAATTATCAACTTTCTAAGTCTTTCTGAGCAGGAGAAATCGCAAAACATAGTCATTTCTTCATTGCCGTCCAAAAACAACGCTTTTTTACACTCCTGTCTCCCATTCTCTTGGAAACAATGACTTACATCAATTCTTTTACATAATTCTTGTTTCTCATGACATTTCTAACATTGCCCACAATTATCAACTTTCTAAGTCTTTCTGAGCAGGAGAAATCGCAAAACATAGTCATTTCTTCATTGCCGTCCAAAAACAACGCTTTTTTACACTCCGGTCTCCCTTTCTCTTGGAAACAATGACTTACATCAATTCTTTTACATAATTCTTGTTTCTCATGACATTTCTAACATTTCCCACAATTATCAACTTTCTAAGTCTTTCTGAGCAAGAGAAATCGCAAAACAGTCATTTCTTCATTGCCGTCCAAAAACAACGCTTTTTTACACTCCTGTCTCCCTTTCTCTTGGAAACAATGACTTACATCAATTCTTTTACATAATTCTTGTTTCTCATGACATTTCTTACATTGCCCACAATAATCAACTTTCTAAGTCTTTTTGAGCAGGAGAAATCGCAAAACATAGTCATTTCTTCATTGCCGTCCAAAAACAACGCTTTTTTACACTCCTGTCTCTCTTTCTCTTGGAAACAATGACTTACATCAATTCTTTTACATAATTCTTGTTTCTCATGACATTTCTAACATTTCCCACAATTATCAACTTTCTAAGTCTTTCTGAGCAGGAGAAATCGCAAAACATAGTCATTTCTTCATTGCCGTCCAAAAACAACGCTTTTTTACACTCCGGTCTCCCTTTCTCTTGGAAACAATGACTTACATCAGTTCTTTTACATAATTCTTGTTTCTCATGACATTTCTAACATTGCCCACAATTATCAACTTTCTAAGTCTTTCTGAGCAAGAGAAATCGCAAAACAGTCATTTCTTCATTGCCGTCCAAAAACAACGCTTTTTTACACTCCGGTCTCCCTTTCTCTTGGAAACAATGACTTACATCAATTCTTTTACATAATTCTTGTTTCTCATGACATTTCTAACATTGCCCACAATTATCAACTTTCTAAGTCTTTCTGAGCAGGAGAAATCGCAAAACAGTCATTTCTTCATTGGCGTCCAAAAACAACGCTTTTTTACACTCCTGTCTCCCTTTCTCTTGGAAACAATGACTTACATCAATTCTTTTACATAATTCTTGTTTCTCATGACATTTCTTACATTGCCCACAATTATCAACTTTCTAAGTCTTTCTGAGCAAGAGAAATCGCAAAACAGTCATTTCTTCATTGCCGTCCAAAAACAACGCTTTTTTACACTCCGGTCTCCCTTTCTCTTGGAAACAATGACTTACATCAATTCTTTTACATAATTCTTGTTTCTCATGACATTTCTAACATTGCCCACAATTATCAACTTTCTAAGTCTTTCTGAGCAGGAGAAATCGCAAAACAGTCATTTCTTCATTGGCGTCCAAAAACAACGCTTTTTTACACTCCTGTCTCCCTTTCTCTTGGAAACAATGACTTACATCAATTCTTTTACATAATTCTTGTTTCTCATGACATTTCTTACATTGCCCACAATTATCATCTTTCTAAGTCTTTCTGAGCAGGAGAAATCGCAAAACATAGTCATTTCTTCATTGCCGTCCAAAAACAACGCTTTTTTACACTCCTGTCTCCCTTTCTCTTGGAAACAATGACTTACATCAATTCTTTTACATAATTCTTGTTTCTCATGACATTTCTAACATTTCCCACAATTATCAACTTTCTAAGTCTTTCTGAGCAGGAGAAATCGCAAAACATAGTCATTTCTTCATTGCCGTCCAAAAACAACGCTTTTTTACACTCCGGTCTCCCTTTCTCTTGGAAACAATGACTTACATCAATTCTTTTACATAATTCTTGTTTCTCATGACATTTCTAACATTGCCTACAATTATCAACTTTCTAAGTCTTTCTGAGCAGGAGAAATCGCAAAACATAGTCATTTCTTCATTGCCGTCCAAAAACAACGCTTTTTTACACTCCGGTCTCCCTTTCTCTTGGAAACAATGACTTACATCAGTTCTTTTACATAATTCTTGTTTCTCATGACATTTCTAACATTGCCCACAATTATCAACTTTCTAAGTCTTTCTGAGCAAGAGAAATCGCAAAACAGTCATTTCTTCATTGCCGTCCAAAAACAACGCTTTTTTACACTCCGCTCTCCCTTTCTCTTGGAAACAATGACTTACATCAATTCTTTTACATAATTCTTGTTTCTCATGACATTTCTTACATTGCCCACAATTATCAACTTTCTAAGTCTTTCTGAGCAGGAGAAATCGCAAAACAGTCATTTCTTCATTGCCGTCCAAAAACAACGCTTTTTTACACTCCTGTCTCCCTTTCTCTTGGAAACAATGACTTACATCAATTCTTTTACATAATTCTTGTTTCTCATGACATTTCTTACATTGCCCACAATAATCAACTTTCTAAGTCTTTTTGAGCAGGAGAAATCGCAAAACATAGTCATTTCTTCATTGCCGTCCAAAAACAACGCTTTTTTACACTCCTGTCTCCCTTTCTCTTGGAAACAATGACTTACATCAATTCTTTTACATAATTCTTGTTTCTCATGACATTTCTAACATTGCCCACAATTATCAACTTTCTAAGTCTTTCTGAGCAAGAGAAATCGCAAAACAGTCATTTCTTCATTGCCGTCTAAAAACAACGCTTTTTTACACTCCGCTCTCCCTTTCTCTTGGAAACAATGACTTACATCAATTCTTTTACATAATTCTTGTTTCTCATGACATTTCTAACATTTCCCACAATTATCAACTTTCTAAGTCTTTCTGAGCAGGAGAAATCGCAAAACATAGTCATTTCTTCATTGCCGTCCAAAAACAACGCTTTTTTACACTCCGGTCTCCCTTTCTCTTGGAAACAATGACTTACATCAGTTCTTTTACATAATTCTTGTTTCTCATGACATTTCTAACATTTCCCACAATTATCAACTTTCTAAGTCTTTCTGAGCAGGAGAAATCGCAAAACATGGTCATTTCTTCATTGCCGTCCAAAAACAACGCTTTTTTACACTCCTGTCTCCCTTTCTCTTGGAAACAATGACTTACATCAATTCTTTTACATAATTCTTGTTTCTCATGACATTTCTAACATTGCCCACAATTATCAACTTTCTAAGTCTTTCTGAGCAGGAGAAATCGCAAAACATAGTCATTTCTTCATTGACGTCCAAAAACAACGCTTTTTTACACTCCGGTCTCCCTTTCTCTTGGAAACAATGACTTACATCAATTCTTTTACATAATTCTTGTTTCTCATGACATTTCTAACATTGCCCACAATTATCAACTTTCTAAGTCTTTCTGAGCAAGAGAAATCGCAAAACAGTCATTTCTTCATTGCCGTCCAAAAACAACGCTTTTTTACACTCCGATCTCCCTTTCTCTTGGAAACAATGACTTACATCAATTCTTTTACATAATTCTTGTTTCTCATGACATTTCTAACATTGCCCACAATAATCAACTTTCTAAGTCTTTTTGAGCAGGAGAAATCGCAAAACATAGTCATTTCTTCATTGCCGTCCAAAAACAACGCTTTTTTACACTCCTGTCTCCCTTTCTCTTGGAAACAATGACTTACATCAATTCTTTTACATAATTCTTGTTTCTCATGACATTTCTAACATTTCCCACAATTATCAACTTTCTAAGTCTTTCTGAGCAGGAGAAATCGCAAAACATAGTCATTTCTTCATTGCCGTCCAAAAACAACGCTTTTTTACACTCCTGTCTCCCTTTCTCTTGGAAACAATGACTTACATCAATTCTTTTACATAATTCTTGTTTCTCATGCATTTCTAACATTTCCCACAATTATCAACTTTCTAAGTCTTTCTGAGCAGGAGAAATCGCAAAACATAGTCATTTCTTCATTGCCGTCCAAAAACAACGCTTTTTTACACTCCTGTCTCCCTTTCTCTTGGAAACAATGACTTACATCAATTCTTTTACATAATTCTTGTTTCTCATGACATTTCTAACATTTCCCACAATTATCAACTTTCTAAGTCTTTCTGAGCAAGAGAAATCGCAAAACAGTCATTTCTTCATTGCCGTCCAAAAACAACGCTTTTTTACACTCCGGTCTCCCTTTCTCTTGGAAACAATGACTTACATCAATTTTTTTACATAATTCTTGTTTCTCATGACATTTCTAACATTGCCCACAATTATCAACTTTCTAAGTCTTTCTGAGCAGGAGAAATCGCAAAACATAGTCATTTCTTCATTGCCGTCCAAAAACAACGCTTTTTTACACTCCTGTCTCCCTTTCTCTTGGAAACAATGACTTACATCAATTCTTTTACATAATTCTTGTTTCTCATGACATTTCTAACATTGCCCACAATTATCAACTTTCTAAGTCTTTCTGAGCAAGAGAAATCGCAAAACAGTCATTTCTTCATTGGCGTCCAAAAACAACGCTTTTTTACACTCTGGTCTCCCTTTCTCTTGGAAACAATGACTTACATCAATTTTTTTACATAATTCTTGTTTCTCATGACATTTCTAACATTGCCCACAATTATCAACTTTCTAAGTCTTTTTGAGCAGGAGAAATCGCAAAACATAGTCATTTCTTCATTGCCGTCCAAAAACAACGCTTTTTTACACTCCTGTTTCCCTTTCTCTTGGAAACAATGACTTACATCAATTCTTTTACATAATTCTTGTTTCTCATGACATTTCTAACATTGCCCACAATTATCAACTTTCTAAGTCTTTCTGAGCAAGAGAAATCGCAAAACAGTCATTTCTTCATTGGCGTCCAAAAACAACGCTTTTTTACACTCCTGTCTCCCTTTCTCTTGGAAACAATGACTTACATCAATTCTTTTACATAATTCTTGTTTCTCATGACATTTCTAACATTGCCCACAATTATCAACTTTCTAAGTCTTTCTGAGCAGGAGAAATCGCAAAACAGTCATTTCTTCATTGCCGTCCAAAAACAACGCTTTTTTACACTCCTGTCTCCCTTTCTCTTGGAAACAATGACTTACATCAATTCTTTTACATAATTCTTGTTTCTCATGACATTTCTAACATTGCCCACAATTATCAACTTTCTAAGTCTTTCTGAGCAGGAGAAATCGCAAAACAGTCATTTCTTCATTGCCGTCCAAAAACAACGCTTTTTTACACTCCGGTCTCCCTTTCTCTTGGAAACAATGACTTACATCAATTCTTTTACATAATTCTTGTTTCTCATGACATTTCTAACATTGCCCACAATTATCAACTTTCTAAGTCTTTCTGAGCAAGAGAAATCGCAAAACAGTCATTTCTTCATTGCAGTCCAAAAACAACGCTTTTTTACACTCCGGTCTCCCTTTCTCTTGGAAACAATGACTTACATCAATTCTTTTACATAATTCTTGTTTCTCATGACATTTCTAACATTTCCCACAATTATCAACTTTCTAAGTCTTTCTGAGCAGGAGAAATCGCAAAACATAGTCATTTCTTCATTGCCGTCCAAAAACAACGCTTTTTTACACTCCTGTCTCCCTTTCTCTTGGAAACAATGACTTACATCAATTCTTTTACATAATTCTTGTTTCTCATGACATTTCTAACATTTCCCACAATTATCAACTTTCTAAGTCTTTCTGAGCAGGAGAAATCGCAAAACATAGTCATTTCTTCATTGCCGTCCAAAAACAACGCTTTTTTACACTCCGGTCTCCCTTTCTCTTGGAAACAATGACTTACATCAATTATTTTACATAATTCTTGTTTCTCATGACATTTCTAACATTGCCCACAATTATCAACTTTCTAAGTTTTTCTGAGCAAGAGAAATCGCAAAACAGTCATTTCTTCATTGCCGTCCAAAAACAACGCTTTTTTACACTCCGGTCTCCCTTTCTCTTGGAAACAATGACTTACATCAATTTTTTTACATAATTCTTGTTTCTCATGACATTTCTAACATTGCCCACAATTATCAACTTTCTAAGTCTTTCTGAGCAGGAGAAATCGCAAAACAGTCATTTCTTCATTGGCGTCCAAAAACAACGCTTTTTTACACTCCTGTCTCCCTTTCTCTTGGAAACAATGACTTACATCAATTCTTTTACATAATTCTTGTTTCTCATGACATTTCTAACATTGCCCACAATTATCAACTTTCTAAGTCTTTCTGAGCAGGAGAAATCGCAAAACAGTCATTTCTTCATTGCCGTCCAAAAACAACGCTTTTTTACACTCCGGTCTCCCTTTCTCTTGGAAACAATGACTTACATCAATTCTTTTACATAATTCTTGTTTCTCATGACATTTCTAACATTGCCCACAATTATCAACTTTCTAAGTCTTTCTGAGCAAGAGAAATCGCAAAACAGTCATTTCTTCATTGCCGTCCAAAAACAACGCTTTTTTACACTCCGGTCTCCCTTTCTCTTGGAAACAATGACTTACATCAATTATTTTACATAATTCTTGTTTCTCATGACATTTCTTACATTGCCCACAATTATCAACTTTCTAAGTCTTTCTGAGCAGGAGAAATCGCAAAACATAGTCATTTCTTCATTGCCGTCCAAAAACAACGCTTTTTTACACTCCTGTCTCCCTTTCTCTTGGAAACAATGACTTACATCAATTCTTTTACATAATTCTTGTTTCTCATGACATTTCTAACATTGCCCACAATTATCAACTTTCTAAGTTTTTCTGAGCAAGAGAAATCGCAAAACAGTCATTTCTTCATTGCCGTCCAAAAACAACGCTTTTTTACACTCCGGTCTCCCTTTCTCTTGGAAACAATGAATTACATCAATTTTTTTACATAATTCTTGTTTCTCATGACATTTCTAACATTGCCCACAATTATCAACTTTCTAAGTCTTTCTGAGCAGGAGAAATTGCAAAACAGTCATTTCTTCATTGGCGTCCAAAAACAACGCTTTTTTACACTCCTGTCTCCCTTTCTCTTGGAAACAATGACTTACATCAATTCTTTTACATAATTCTTGTTTCTCATGACATTTCTTACATTGCCCACAATTATCATCTTTCTAAGTCTTTCTGAGCAGGAGAAATCGCAAAACATAGTCATTTCTTCATTGCCATCCAAAAACAACGCTTTTTTACACTCCTGTCTCCCTTTCTCTTGGAAACAATGACTTACATCAATTCTTTTACATAATTCTTGTTTCTCATGACATTTCTAACATTTCCCACAATTATCAACTTTCTAAGTCTTTCTGAGCAGGAGAAATCGCAAAACATAGTCATTTCTTCATTGCCGTCCAAAAACAACGCTTTTTTACACTCCGGTCTCCCTTTCTCTTGGAAACAATGACTTACATCAATTCTTTTACATAATTCTTGTTTCTCATGACATTTCTAACATTGCCTACAATTATCAACTTTCTAAGTCTTTCTGAGCAGGAGAAATCGCAAAACATAGTCATTTCTTCATTGCCGTCCAAAAACAACGCTTTTTTACACTCCGGTCTCCCTTTCTCTTGGAAACAATGACTTACATCAGTTCTTTTACATAATTCTTGTTTCTCATGACATTTCTAACATTGCCCACAATTATCAACTTTCTAAGTCTTTCTGAGCAAGAGAAATCGCAAAACAGTCATTTCTTCATTGCCGTCCAAAAACAACGCTTTTTTACACTCCGCTCTCCCTTTCTCTTGGAAACAATGACTTACATCAATTCTTTTACATAATTCTTGTTTCTCATGACATTTCTAACATTGCCCACAATTATCAACTTTCTAAGTCTTTCTGAGCAGGAGAAATCGCAAAACAGTCATTTCTTCATTGCCGTCCAAAAACAACGCTTTTTTACACTCCTGTCTCCCTTTCTCTTGGAAACAATGACTTACATCAATTCTTTTACATAATTCTTGTTTCTCATGACATTTCTTACATTGCCCACAATAATCAACTTTCTAAGTCTTTTTGAGCAGGAGAAATCGCAAAACATAGTCATTTCTTCATTGCCGTCCAAAAACAACGCTTTTTTACACTCCTGTCTCCCTTTCTCTTGGAAACAATGACTTACATCAATTCTTTTACATAATTCTTGTTTCTCATGACATTTCTAACATTGCCCACAATTATCAACTTTCTAAGTCTTTCTGAGCAAGAGAAATCGCAAAACAGTCATTTCTTCATTGCCGTCTAAAAACAACGCTTTTTTACACTCCGCTCTCCCTTTCTCTTGGAAACAATGACTTACATCAATTCTTTTACATAATTCTTGTTTCTCATGACATTTCTAACATTTCCCACAATTATCAACTTTCTAAGTCTTTCTGAGCAGGAGAAATCGCAAAACATAGTCATTTCTTCATTGCCGTCCAAAAACAACGCTTTTTTACACTCCGGTCTCCCTTTCTCTTGGAAACAATGACTTACATCAGTTCTTTTACATAATTCTTGTTTCTCATGACATTTCTAACATTGCCCACAATTATCAACTTTCTAAGTCTTTCTGAGCAGGAGAAATCGCAAAACAGTCATTTCTTCATTGCCGTCCAAAAACAACGCTTTTTTACACTCCTGTCTCCCTTTCTCTTGGAAACAATGACTTACATCAATTCTTTTACATAATTCTTGTTTCTCATGACATTTCTAACATTGCCCACAATTATCAACTTTCTAAGTCTTTCTGAGCAGGAGAAATCGCAAAACAGTCATTTCTTCATTGCCGTCCAAAAACAACGCTTTTTTACACTCCGGTCTCCCTTTCTCTTGGAAACAATGACTTACATCAATTCTTTTACATAATTCTTGTTTCTCATGACATTTCTAACATTGCCCACAATTATCAACTTTCTAAGTCTTTCTGAGCAAGAGAAATCGCAAAACAGTCATTTCTTCATTGCCGTCCAAAAACAACGCTTTTTTACACTCCGGTCTCCCTTTCTCTTGGAAACAATGACTTACATCAATTATTTTACATAATTCTTGTTTCTCATGACATTTCTTACATTGCCCACAATTATCAACTTTCTAAGTCTTTCTGAGCAGGAGAAATCGCAAAACATAGTCATTTCTTCATTGCCGTCCAAAAACAACGATTTTTTACACTCCTGTCTCCCTTTCTCTTGGAAACAATGACTTACATCAATTCTTTTACATAATTCTTGTTTCTCATGACATTTCTAACATTGCCCACAATTATCAACTTTCTAAGTTTTTCTGAGCAAGAGAAATCGCAAAACAGTCATTTCTTCATTGCCGTCCAAAAACAACGCTTTTTTACACTCCGGTCTCCCTTTCTCTTGGAAACAATGAATTACATCAATTTTTTTACATAATTCTTGTTTCTCATGACATTTCTAACATTGCCCACAATTATCAACTTTCTAAGTCTTTCTGAGCAGGAGAAATTGCAAAACAGTCATTTCTTCATTGGCGTCCAAAAACAACGCTTTTTTACACTCCTGTCTCCCTTTCTCTTGGAAACAATGACTTACATCAATTCTTTTACATAATTCTTGTTTCTCATGACATTTCTTACATTGCCCACAATTATCATCTTTCTAAGTCTTTCTGAGCAGGAGAAATCGCAAAACATAGTCATTTCTTCATTGCCATCCAAAAACAACGCTTTTTTACACTCCTGTCTCCCTTTCTCTTGGAAACAATGACTTACATCAATTCTTTTACATAATTCTTGTTTCTCATGACATTTCTAACATTTCCCACAATTATCAACTTTCTAAGTCTTTCTGAGCAGGAGAAATCGCAAAACATAGTCATTTCTTCATTGCCGTCCAAAAACAACGCTTTTTTACACTCCGGTCTCCCTTTCTCTTGGAAACAATGACTTACATCAATTCTTTTACATAATTCTTGTTTCTCATGACATTTCTAACATTGCCTACAATTATCAACTTTCTAAGTCTTTCTGAGCAGGAGAAATCGCAAAACATAGTCATTTCTTCATTGCCGTCCAAAAACAACGCTTTTTTACACTCCGGTCTCCCTTTCTCTTGGAAACAATGACTTACATCAGTTCTTTTACATAATTCTTGTTTCTCATGACATTTCTAACATTGCCCACAATTATCAACTTTCTAAGTCTTTCTGAGCAAGAGAAATCGCAAAACAGTCATTTCTTCATTGCCGTCCAAAAACAACGCTTTTTTACACTCCGCTCTCCCTTTCTCTTGGAAACAATGACTTACATCAATTCTTTTACATAATTCTTGTTTCTCATGACATTTCTAACATTGCCCACAATTATCAACTTTCTAAGTCTTTCTGAGCAGGAGAAATCGCAAAACAGTCATTTCTTCATTGCCGTCCAAAAACAACGCTTTTTTACACTCCTGTCTCCCTTTCTCTTGGAAACAATGACTTACATCAATTCTTTTACATAATTCTTGTTTCTCATGACATTTCTAACATTGCCCACAATTATCAACTTTCTAAGTCTTTCTGAGCAGGAGAAATCGCAAAACATAGTCATTTCTTCATTGCCGTCCAAAAACAACGCTTTTTTACACTCCTGTCTCCCTTTCTCTTGGAAACAATGACTTACATCAATTCTTTTACATAATTCTTGTTTCTCATGACATTTCTAACATTGCCCACAATTATCAACTTTCTAAGTCTTTCTGAGCAAGAGAAATCGCAAAACAGTCATTTCTTCATTGCCGTCTAAAAACAACGCTTTTTTACACTCCGCTCTCCCTTTCTCTTGGAAACAATGACTTACATCAATTCTTTTACATAATTCTTGTTTCTCATGACATTTCTAACATTTCCCACAATTATCAACTTTCTAAGTCTTTCTGAGCAGGAGAAATCGCAAAACATAGTCATTTCTTCATTGCCGTCCAAAAACAACGCTTTTTTACACTCCGGTCTCCCTTTCTCTTGGAAACAATGACTTACATCAGTTCTTTTACATAATTCTTGTTTCTCATGACATTTCTAACATTTCCCACAATTATCAACTTTCTAAGTCTTTCTGAGCAGGAGAAATCGCAAAACATGGTCATTTCTTCATTGCCGTCCAAAAACAACGCTTTTTTACACTCCTGTCTCCCTTTCTCTTGGAAACAATGACTTACATCAATTCTTTTACATAATTCTTGTTTCTCATGACATTTCTAACATTGCCCACAATTATCAACTTTCTAAGTCTTTCTGAGCAGGAGAAATCGCAAAACATAGTCATTTCTTCATTGACGTCCAAAAACAACGCTTTTTTACACTCCGGTCTCCCTTTCTCTTGGAAACAATGACTTACATCAATTCTTTTACATAA
Source organism: Mixophyes fleayi (assembly GCF_038048845.1). Taxonomy (NCBI): domain Eukaryota; kingdom Metazoa; phylum Chordata; class Amphibia; order Anura; family Limnodynastidae; genus Mixophyes; species Mixophyes fleayi. Next base: position 35,508 of record NW_027448393.1, read on the forward strand.
TTCTTGTTTCTCATGACATTTCTAACATTGCCCACAATTATCAACTTTCTAAGTCTTTCTGAGCAAGAGAAATCGCAAAACAGTCATTTCTTCATTGGCGTCCAAAAACAACGCTTTTTTACACTCCGATCTCCCTTTCTCTTGGAAACAATGACTTACATAAATTCTTTTACATAATTCTTGTTTCTCATGACATTTCTAACATTGCCCACAATAATCAACTTTCTAAGTCTTTTTGAGCAGGAGAAATCGCAAAACATAGTCATTTCTTCATTGCCGTCCAAAAACAACGCTTTTTTACACTCCTGTCTCCCTTTCTCTTGGAAACAATGACTTACATCAATTCTTTTACATAATTCTTGTTTCTCATGACATTTCTAACATTGCCCACAATTATCAACTTTCTAAGTCTTTCTGAGCAGGAGAAATCGCAAAACATAGTCATTTCTTCATTGCCGTCCAAAAACAACGCTTTTTTACACTCCTGTCTCCCTTTCTCTTGGAAACAATGACTTACATCAATTCTTTTACATAATTCTTGTTTCTCATGACATTTCTAACATTGCCCACAATTATCAACTTTCTAAGTCTTTCTGAGCAGGAGAAATCGCAAAACATAGTCATTTCTTCATTGACGTCCAAAAACAACGCTTTTTTACACTCCGGTCTCCCTTTCTCTTGGAAACAATGACTTACATCAATTCTTTTACATAATTCTTGTTTCTCATGACATTTCTAACATTGCCCACAATTATCAACTTTCTAAGTCTTTCTGAGCAAGAGAAATCGCAAAACAGTCATTTCTTCATTGCCGTCCAAAAACAACGCTTTTTTACACTCCGATCTCCCTTTCTCTTGGAAACAATGACTTACATCAATTCTTTTACATAATTCTTGTTTCTCATGACATTTCTAACATTGCCCACAATAATCAACTTTCTAAGTCTTTTTGAGCAGGAGAAATCGCAAAACATAGTCATTTCTTCATTGCCGTCCAAAAACAACGCTTTTTTACACTCCTGTCTCCCTTTCTCTTGGAAACAATGACTTACATCAATTCTTTTACATAATTCTTGTTTCTCATGACATTTCTAACATTTCCCACAATTATCAACTTTCTAAGTCTTTCTGAGCAGGAGAAATCGCAAAACATAGTCATTTCTTCATTGCCGTCCAAAAACAACGCTTTTTTACACTCCTGTCTCCCTTTCTCTTGGAAACAATGACTTACATCAATTCTTTTACATAATTCTTGTTTCTCATGCATTTCTAACATTTCCCACAATTATCAACTTTCTAAGTCTTTCTGAGCAGGAGAAATCGCAAAACATAGTCATTTCTTCATTGCCGTCCAAAAACAACGCTTTTTTACACTCCTGTCTCCCTTTCTCTTGGAAACAATGACTTACATCAATTCTTTTACATAATTCTTGTTTCTCATGACATTTCTAACATTTCCCACAATTATCAACTTTCTAAGTCTTTCTGAGCAAGAGAAATCGCAAAACAGTCATTTCTTCATTGCCGTCCAAAAACAACGCTTTTTTACACTCCGGTCTCCCTTTCTCTTGGAAACAATGACTTACATCAATTTTTTTACATAATTCTTGTTTCTCATGACATTTCTAACATTGCCCACAATTATCAACTTTCTAAGTCTTTCTGAGCAGGAGAAATCGCAAAACATAGTCATTTCTTCATTGCCGTCCAAAAACAACGCTTTTTTACACTCCTGTCTCCCTTTCTCTTGGAAACAATGACTTACATCAATTCTTTTACATAATTCTTGTTTCTCATGACATTTCTAACATTGCCCACAATTATCAACTTTCTAAGTCTTTCTGAGCAAGAGAAATCGCAAAACAGTCATTTCTTCATTGGCGTCCAAAAACAACGCTTTTTTACACTCTGGTCTCCCTTTCTCTTGGAAACAATGACTTACATCAATTTTTTTACATAATTCTTGTTTCTCATGACATTTCTAACATTGCCCACAATTATCAACTTTCTAAGTCTTTTTGAGCAGGAGAAATCGCAAAACATAGTCATTTCTTCATTGCCGTCCAAAAACAACGCTTTTTTACACTCCTGTTTCCCTTTCTCTTGGAAACAATGACTTACATCAATTCTTTTACATAATTCTTGTTTCTCATGACATTTCTAACATTGCCCACAATTATCAACTTTCTAAGTCTTTCTGAGCAAGAGAAATCGCAAAACAGTCATTTCTTCATTGGCGTCCAAAAACAACGCTTTTTTACACTCCTGTCTCCCTTTCTCTTGGAAACAATGACTTACATCAATTCTTTTACATAATTCTTGTTTCTCATGACATTTCTAACATTGCCCACAATTATCAACTTTCTAAGTCTTTCTGAGCAGGAGAAATCGCAAAACAGTCATTTCTTCATTGCCGTCCAAAAACAACGCTTTTTTACACTCCTGTCTCCCTTTCTCTTGGAAACAATGACTTACATCAATTCTTTTACATAATTCTTGTTTCTCATGACATTTCTAACATTGCCCACAATTATCAACTTTCTAAGTCTTTCTGAGCAGGAGAAATCGCAAAACAGTCATTTCTTCATTGCCGTCCAAAAACAACGCTTTTTTACACTCCGGTCTCCCTTTCTCTTGGAAACAATGACTTACATCAATTCTTTTACATAATTCTTGTTTCTCATGACATTTCTAACATTGCCCACAATTATCAACTTTCTAAGTCTTTCTGAGCAAGAGAAATCGCAAAACAGTCATTTCTTCATTGCAGTCCAAAAACAACGCTTTTTTACACTCCGGTCTCCCTTTCTCTTGGAAACAATGACTTACATCAATTCTTTTACATAATTCTTGTTTCTCATGACATTTCTAACATTTCCCACAATTATCAACTTTCTATGTCTTTCTGAGCAGGAGAAATCGCAAAACATAGTCATTTCTTCATTGCCGTCCAAAAACAACGCTTTTTTACACTCCTGTCTCCCTTTCTCTTGGAAACAATGACTTACATCAATTCTTTTACATAATTCTTGTTTCTCATGACATTTCTAACATTTCCCACAATTATCAACTTTCTAAGTCTTTCTGAGCAGGAGAAATCGCAAAACATAGTCATTTCTTCATTGCCGTCCAAAAACAACGCTTTTTTACACTCCGGTCTCCCTTTCTCTTGGAAACAATGACTTACATCAATTATTTTACATAATTCTTGTTTCTCATGACATTTCTAACATTGCCCACAATTATCAACTTTCTAAGTTTTTCTGAGCAAGAGAAATCGCAAAACAGTCATTTCTTCATTGCCGTCCAAAAACAACGCTTTTTTACACTCCGGTCTCCCTTTCTCTTGGAAACAATGACTTACATCAATTTTTTTACATAATTCTTGTTTCTCATGACATTTCTAACATTGCCCACAATTATCAACTTTCTAAGTCTTTCTGAGCAGGAGAAATCGCAAAACAGTCATTTCTTCATTGGCGTCCAAAACAACGCTTTTTTACACTCCTGTCTCCCTTTCTCTTGGAAACAATGACTTACATCAATTCTTTTACATAATTCTTGTTTCTCATGACATTTCTAACATTGCCCACAATTATCAACTTTCTAAGTCTTTCTGAGCAGGAGAAATCGCAAAACAGTCATTTCTTCATTGCCGTCCAAAAACAACGCTTTTTACACTCCGGTCTCCCTTTCTCTTGGAAACAATGACTTACATCAATTCTTTTACATAATTCTTGTTTCTCATGACATTTCTAACATTGCCCACAATTATCAACTTTCTAAGTCTTTCTGAGCAAGAGAAATCGCAAAACAGTCATTTCTTCATTGCCGTCCAAAAACAACGCTTTTTTACACTCCGGTCTCCCTTTCTCTTGGAAACAATGACTTACATCAATTATTTTACATAATTCTTGTTTCTCATGACATTTCTTACATTGCCCACAATTATCAACTTTCTAAGTCTTTCTGAGCAGGAGAAATCGCAAAACATAGTCATTTCTTCATTGCCGTCCAAAAAACAACGCTTTTTTACACTCCTGTCTCCCTTCTCTCTTGGAAACAATGACTTACATCAATTCTTTTACATAATTCTTGTTTCTCATGACATTTCTAACATTGCCCACAATTATCAACTTTCTAAGTTTTTCTGAGCAAGAGAAATCGCAAAACAGTCATTTCTTCATTGCCGTCCAAAAACAACGCTTTTTTACACTCCGGTCTCCCTTTCTCTTGGAAACAATGAATTACATCAATTTTTTTACATAATTCTTGTTTCTCATGACATTTCTAACATTGCCCACAATTATCAACTTTCTAAGTCTTTCTGAGCAGGAGAAATTGCAAAACAGTCATTTCTTCATTGGCGTCCAAAAACAACGCTTTTTTACACTCCTGTCTCCCTTTCTCTTGGAAACAATGACTTACATCAATTCTTTTACATAATTCTTGTTTCTCATGACATTTCTTACATTGCCCACAATTATCATCTTTCTAAGTCTTTCTGAGCAGGAGAAATCGCAAAACATAGTCATTTCTTCATTGCCATCCAAAAACAACGCTTTTTTACACTCCTGTCTCCCTTTCTCTTGGAAACAATGACTTACATCAATTCTTTTACATAATTCTTGTTTCTCATGACATTTCTAACATTTCCCACAATTATCAACTTTCTAAGTCTTTCTGAGCAGGAGAAATCGCAAAACATAGTCATTTCTTCATTGCCGTCCAAAAACAACGCTTTTTTTACACTCCGGTCTCCCTTTCTCTTGGAAACAATGACTTACATCAATTCTTTTACATAATTCTTGTTTCTCATGACATTTCTAACATTGCCTACAATTATCAACTTTCTAAGTCTTTCTGAGCAGGAGAAATCGCAAAACATAGTCATTTCTTCATTGCCGTCCAAAAACAACGCTTTTTTACACTCCGGTCTCCCTTTCTCTTGGAAACAATGACTTACATCAGTTCTTTTACATAATTCTTGTTTCTCATGACATTTCTAACATTGCCCACAATTATCAACTTTCTAAGTCTTTCTGAGCAAGAGAAATCGCAAAACAGTCATTTCTTCATTGCCGTCCAAAAACAACGCTTTTTTACACTCCGCTCTCCCTTTCTCTTGGAAACAATGACTTACATCAATTCTTTTACATAATTCTTGTTTCTCATGACATTTCTAACATTGCCCACAATTATCAACTTTCTAAGTCTTTCTGAGCAGGAGAAATCGCAAAACAGTCATTTCTTCATTGCCGTCCAAAAACAACGCTTTTTTACACTCCTGTCTCCCTTTCTCTTGGAAACAATGACTTACATCAATTCTTTTACATAATTCTTGTTTCTCATGACATTTCTTACATTGCCCACAATAATCAACTTTCTAAGTCTTTTTGAGCAGGAGAAATCGCAAAACATAGTCATTTCTTCATTGCCGTCCAAAAACAACGCTTTTTTACACTCCTGTCTCCCTTTCTCTTGGAAACAATGACTTACATCAATTCTTTTACATAATTCTTGTTTCTCATGACATTTCTAACATTGCCCACAATTATCAACTTTCTAAGTCTTTCTGAGCAAGAGAAATCGCAAAACAGTCATTTCTTCATTGCCGTCTAAAAACAACGCTTTTTACACTCCGCTCTCCCTTTCTCTTGGAAACAATGACTTACATCAATTCTTTTACATAATTCTTGTTTCTCATGACATTTCTAACATTTCCCACAATTATCAACTTTCTAAGTCTTTCTGAGCAGGAGAAATCGCAAAACATAGTCATTTCTTCATTGCCGTCCAAAAACAACGCTTTTTTACACTCCGGTCTCCCTTTCTCTTGGAAACAATGACTTACATCAGTTCTTTTACATAATTCTTGTTTCTCATGACATTTCTAACATTGCCCACAATTATCAACTTTCTAAGTCTTTCTGAGCAGGAGAAATCGCAAAACAGTCATTTCTTCATTGCCGTCCAAAAACAACGCTTTTTTACACTCCTGTCTCCCTTTCTCTTGGAAACAATGACTTACATCAATTCTTTTACATAATTCTTGTTTCTCATGACATTTCTAACATTGCCCACAATTATCAACTTTCTAAGTCTTTCTGAGCAGGAGAAATCGCAAACAGTCATTTCTTCATTGCCGTCCAAAAACAACGCTTTTTTACACTCCGGTCTCCTTCTCTTAGGAAACAATGACTTACATCAATTCTTTTACATAATTCTTGTTTCTCATGACATTTCTAACATTGCCCACAATTATCAACTTTCTAAGTCTTTCTGAGCAAGAGAAATCGCAAAACAGTCATTTCTTCATTGCCGTCCAAAAACAACGCTTTTTTACACTCCGGTCTCCCTTTCTCTTGGAAACAATGACTTACATCAATTATTTTACATAATTCTTGTTTCTCATGACATTTCTTACATTGCCCACAATTATCAACTTTCTAAGTCTTTCTGAGCAGGAGAAATCGCAAAACATAGTCATTTCTTCATTGCCGTCCAAAAACAACGATTTTTTACACTCCTGTCTCCCTTTCTCTTGGAAACAATGACTTACATCAATTCTTTTACATAATTCTTGTTTCTCATGACATTTCTAACATTGCCCACAATTATCAACTTTCTAAGTTTTTCTGAGCAAGAGAAATCGCAAAACAGTCATTTCTTCATTGCCGTCCAAAAACAACGCTTTTTTACACTCCGGTCTCCCTTTCTCTTGGAAACAATGAATTACATCAATTTTTTTACATAATTCTTGTTTCTCATGACATTTCTAACATTGCCCACAATTATCAACTTTCTAAGTCTTTCTGAGCAGGAGAAATTGCAAAACAGTCATTTCTTCATTGGCGTCCAAAAACAACGCTTTTTTACACTCCTGTCTCCCTTTCCTCTTGGAAACAATGACTTACATCAATTCTTTTACATAATTCTTGTTTCTCATGACATTTCTTACATTGCCCACAATTATCATCTTTCTAAGTCTTTCTGAGCAGGAGAAATCGCAAAACATAGTCATTTCTTCATTGCCATCCAAAAACAACGCTTTTTTACACTCCTGTCTCCCTTTCTCTTGGAAACAATGACTTACATCAATTCTTTTACATAATTCTTGTTTCTCATGACATTTCTAACATTTCCCACAATTATCAACTTTCTAAGTCTTTCTGAGCAGGAGAAATCGCAAAACATAGTCATTTCTTCATTGCCGTCCAAAAACAACGCTTTTTTTACACTCCGGTCTCCCTTTCTCTTGGAAACAATGACTTACATCAATTCTTTTACATAATTCTTGTTTCTCATGACATTTCTAACATTGCCTACAATTATCAACTTTCTAAGTCTTTCTGAGCAGGAGAAATCGCAAAACATAGTCATTTCTTCATTGCCGTCCAAAAACAACGCTTTTTTACACTCCGGTCTCCCTTTCTCTTGGAAACAATGACTTACTCAGTTCTTTTACATAATTCTTGTTTCTCATGACATTTCTAACATTGCCCACAATTATCAACTTTCTAAGTCTTTCTGAGCAAGAGAAATCGCAAACAGTCATTTCTTCATTGCCGTCCAAAAACAACGCTTTTTTACACTCCGCTCTCCCTTTCTCTTGGAAACAATGACTTACATCAATTCTTTTACATAATTCTTGTTTCTCATGACATTTCTAACATTGCCCACAATTATCAACTTTCTAAGTCTTTCTGAGCAGGAGAAATCGCAAAACAGTCATTTCTTCATTGCCGTCCAAAAACAACGCTTTTTACACTCCTGTCTCCCTTTCTCTTGGAAACAATGACTTACATCAATTCTTTTACATAATTCTTGTTCTCATGACATTTCTAACATTGCCCACAATTATCAACTTTCTAAGTCTTTCTGAGCAGGAGAAATCGCAAAACATAGTCATTTCTTCATTGCCGTCCAAAAACAACGCTTTTTTACACTCCTGTCTCCCTTTCTCTTGGAAACAATGACTTACATCAATTCTTTTACATAAATTCTTGTTTCTCATGACATTTCTAACATTGCCCACAATTATCAACTTTCTAAGTCTTTCTGAGCAAGAGAAATCGCAAAACAGTCATTTCTTCATTGCCGTCTAAAAACAACGCTTTTTTACACTCCGCTCTCCCTTTCTCTTGGAAACAATGACTTACATCAATTCTTTTACATAATTCTTGTTTCTCATGACATTTCTAACATTTCCCACAATTATCAACTTTCTAAGTTCTTTCTGAGCAGGAGAAATCGCAAACATAGTCATTTCTTCATTGCCGTCCAAAAACAACGCTTTTTTACACTCCGGTCTCCCTTTCTCTTGGAAACAATGACTTACATCAGTTCTTTTACATAATTCTTGTTCTCATGACATTTCTAACATTTCCCACAATTATCAACTTTCTAAGTCTTTCTGAGCAGGAGAAATCGCAAAACATGGTCATTTCTTCATTGCCGTCCAAAAACAACGCTTTTTTACACTCCTGTCTCCCTTTCTCTTGGAAACAATGACTTACATCAATTCTTTTACATAATTCTTGTTTCTCATGACATTTCTAACATTGCCCACAATTATCAACTTTCTAAGTCTTTCTGAGCAGGAGAAATCGCAAAACATAGTCATTTCTTCATTGACGTCCAAAAACAACGCTTTTTTACACTCCGTCTCCCTTTCTCTTGGAAACAATGACCTTACATCAATTCTTTTACATAATTCTTGTTTCTCATGACATTTCTAACATTGCCCACAATTATCAACTTTCTAAGTCTTTCTGAGCAAGAGAAATCGCAAAAACAGTCATTTCTTCATTGGCGTCCAAAAACAACGCTTTTCTTACACTCCGATCTCCCTTTCTCTTGGAAACAATGACTTACATAAATTCTTTTACATAATTCTTGTTTCTCATGACATTTCTAACATTGCCCACAATAATCAACCTTTCTAAGTCTTTTTGAGCAGGAGAAATCGCAAAAACATAGTCATTTCTTCATTGCCGTCCAAAAACAACGCTTTTTTACACTCCTGTCTCCCTTTCTCTTGGAAACAATGACTTACATCAATTCTTTTACATAATTCTTGTTTCTCATGACATTTCTAACATTGCCCACAATTATCAACTTTCTAAGTCTTTCTGAGCAGGAGAAATCGCAAAACATAGTCATTTCTTCATTGCCGTCCAAAAACAACGCTTTTTTACACTCCTGTCTCCCTTTCTCTTGGAAACAATGACTTACATCAATTCTTTTACATAATTCA
>NW_027448394.1:0-44719 GCF_038048845.1 Mixophyes fleayi
TTCAAATCCTGATTCAATTCATGATTCATGATTAATGATTCAATTCATAATTCATGATTCATGATTCATGATTCATGATTCAATTCATGATTCATGATTCATGATTCATGATTCATGATTCAATTCATAATTCATGATTCATGATTCGATTCATGATTCTTGACTCATGATTCATGATTCGATTCATGATTCATGATTCATAATTCATGATTCATGAATCAATTCATGATTCATAATTCATGATTTATGATTCGATTCATGATTCATGATTCTTGACTCATGATTCATGATTCGATTCATGATTCATGATTCATAATTCATGATTCATGAATCAATTCATGATTCATAATTCATGATTTATGATTCATGAATCAATTCATGATTCATAATTCATGATTCATGATTCAATTCATGATTCATGATTCATGATTCAATTCATGATTCATGATTCATGATTCATGATTCATGATTCAATTCATGATTCATGATTCATGATTCGATTCATAATTCATGATTTATGATTCAATTCATGGTTCATGATTCATGATTCAATTCATAATTCATGATTCATGACTCAATTCATGATTCATGATTCATGATTCAATTCATGTTTCATGATTTATGATTCGATTCATGATTCATGATTCATGATTCAATTCATGATTCATGATTCAATTCATGATTCATGATTCATGTTTCATTTCATGATTCATGATTCATGATTCAATTCATGATTCATGTGATTCATGATTCAATTCATGATTCAATTCATGATTCATGATTCATGATTCAATTTATTATTCATGATTTAATTCATGATTCAATTCATGATTCATGATTCGATTCATGATTCATGATTCATGATTCAATTTATTATTCATGATTTAATTCATGATTCAATTCATGATTCATGATTCGATTCATGATTCATGATTCATGATTCAATTTATGATTCATGATTCAATTCATGATTCATGATTCATGTTTCATTTCATGATTCATGATTCATGATTCAATTCATGATTCATGATTCATGATTCAATTCATGATTCATGATTCATGATTCATGATTCAATTCATGATTCATGATTCGATTCATGATTCATGATTCAATTCATGATTCATAATTTATGATTCATGATTCAATTCATGATTCATGATTCATGATTCAATTCATGATTCATGATTCATGATTCAATTCATGATTCATGATTCGATTCATGATTCATGATTCATGATTCAATTCATGATTCATGATTCGATTCATGATTCATGATTCATGATTCAATTCATGATTCATGATTCAATTCATGATTCATGATTCATGTTTCATTTCATGATTCATGATTCATGATTCAATTCATGATTCATGATTCATGATTCAATTCATGATTCATGATTCATGATTCATGATTCAATTCATGATTCATGATTCGATTCATGATTCATGATTCATGATTCAATTCATGATTCATGATTCGATTCATGATTCATGATTCATGATTCAATTCATGATTCATAATTTATGATTCATGATTCAATTCATGATTCATGATTCATGATTCAATTCATGATTCATGATTCATGATTCAATTCATGATTCATGATTCGATTCATGATTCATGATTCATGATTCAATTCATGATTCATGATTCGATTCATGATTCATGATTCATGATTCAATTCATGATTCATAATTTATGATTCATGATTCAATTCATGATTCATGATTCAAGATTCATGATTCATGATTCAATTCATGATTCATGATTCAATTCATGATTCGAATTCTGATTCAATTTATGATTCACGATTTGATTTATGATTCATGATTCATGATTCATGATTCAATTCATAATTCATGATTTGATTTATGATTCATGATTCATGATTCAATTCATGATTCACGATTCATGATTCATGATTCATGATTCATGATTCAATTCATGATTCATGATTCATGATTTATGATTCATGATTCGATTTCTGATTCATGATTCATGATTCATGATTCAATTCATGATTCATGATTCAATTCATGATTTTTGATTCATGATTCATGATTCGATTCATGATTCATGATTCACGATTCACTTCATGATTCATGATTCATGATTCATGATTCAATTCATGATTCATGATTCATGATTCATGATTCGTGATTCAATTCATAATTCATGATTCATGATTCAATTCATGATTCATGATTCAATTCATGATTCTTGATTCATGATTCATGATTCGATTCATGATTCATGAATTATGATTCAATTCATGATTCATGATTCATGATTCATGATTCAATTCATGATTCAAGATTCATGATTTGATTCATGATTCATGATTCATGATTCAATTCATGATTCATGATTCATGATTCAATTCATGATTCATGATTCAATTCATGATTCATGATTTGATTCATGATTCATGATTCAATTCATGATTCATGATTCAATTCATGATTCAATTCATGACTCACGAATCATGATTCAATTTATGATTCATGATTCATGATTGATGAATTCAATTCATGATTCATGATTCATGATTTATGATTCAATTCATGATTCAATTCATGATTCATGATTCAATTCATAATTAATGATTCAATTCATGATTCATGATTCATGATTTATGATTCAATTCATGATTCAATTCATGATTCATGATTCCTGATTCAATTCATGATTCATGATTCATGATTCAATTCATGATTCAATTTATGATTCATGATTCAATTCATCATTCAATTCATGATTCATGATTCATGATTCAATTCATGATTCATGATTCATGATTCATGATTCATGATTCAATTCATGATTCATGATTCATGATTCAATTCATGATTCAATTCATGATTCATGATTCGATTCATGATTCTTGATTCATGATTCATGATTCAATTTATTATTCATGATTTAATTCATGATTCAATTCATGATTCATGATTCGATTCATGATTCATGATTCATGATTCAATTTATTATTCATGATTTAATTCATGATTCAATTCATGATTCATGATTCGATTCATGATTCATGATTCATGATTCAATTCATGATTCATGATTCAATTCATGATTCATGATTCATGTTTCATTTCATGATTCATGATTCAATTCATGATTCATGATTCATGATTCAATTCATGATTCATGATTTATGATTCAATTCATGATTCATGATTCGATTCATGATTCATGATTCATGATTCAATTCATGATTCATGATTCGATTCATGATTCATGATTCAATTCATGATTCATAATTTATGATTCATGATTCAATTCATGATTCATGATTCAATTCATGATTCATGATTCATGATTCAATTCATGATTCATGATTCGATTCATGATTCATGATTCAATTCATGATTCATGATTCGATTTATGATTCATGATTCATGATTCAATTCATGATTCATAATTTATGATTCATGATTCAATTCATGATTCATGATTCAAGATTCATGATTCATGATTCAATTCATGATTCATGATTCAATTCATGATTCGAATTCTGATTCAGTTTATGATTCACGATTTGATTTATGATTCATGATTTATGATTCATGATTCAATTCATAATTCATGATTTGATTTATGATTCATGATTCATGATTCAATTCATGATTCATGATTCATGATTCATGATTCATGATTCAATTCATGATTCATGATTCATTATTCATGATTCATGATTCATGATTCATGATTCATGATTCATGATTCAATTCATGATTTATGATTCGATTCATGATTTTTGATTCATGATTCATGATTCGATTCATGATTCATGATTCATGATTCACTTCATGATTCATGATTCATGATTCAATTCATGATTCATGATTCATGATTCGTGATTCAATTCATAATTCATGATTCATGATTCAATTCATGATTCATGATTCAATTCATGATTCTTGATTCATGATTCATGATTCGATTCATGATTCATGAATTATGATTCAATTCATGATTCAAGATTCATGATTTGATTCATGATTCATGATTCATGATTCAATTCATGATTCAAGATTCATGATTTGATTCATGATTCATGATTCATGATTCAATTCATGATTCATGATTCATGATTCAATTCATGATTCATGATTCAATTCATGATTCATGATTCGATTCATGATTCATGATTCAATTCATGATTCATGATTCATGATTCAATTCATGATTCAATTCATGATTCATGATTCATGATTCATGATTCAATTCATGATTCAAGATTCATGATTTGATTCATGATTCATGATTCATGATTCAATTCATGATTCATGATTCATGATTCAATTCATGATTCATGATTCAATTCATGATTCATGATTCAATTCATGATTCATGATTCAATTCATGATTCAATTCATGATTCATGATTCAATTCATGATTCATGATTCGATTCATGATTCAATTCATGATTTATGATTCATGATTCATGATTCATGATTCAATTCATGATTCATGATTCAATTCATGATTCATAATTCATGATTCATGATTCAATTCATGATTCATGATTCAATTCATGATTCAAATCCTGATTCAATTCATGATTCATGATTAATGATTCAATTCATAATTCATGATTCATGATTCATGATTCATGATTCAATTCATGATTCATGATTCATGATTCAATTCATGATTCATGATTCAATTCATGATTTATGATTCGATTCATGATTCTTGAATTATGATTCATGATTCGATTCATGATTCAAGATTCAATTCATGATTCATGATTCATGATTCATGATTCAATTCATGATTCATGATTCATGATTCATGATTCAATTCATAATTCATGATTCATGATTCATGATTCGATTCATGATTCATGATTCATAATTCATGATTCATGAATCAATTCATGATTCATAATTCATGCTTTATGATTCGATTCATGATTCATGATTCATGATTCATGATTCATGATTCAATTCATGATTCATGATTCATGATTCAATTCATGATTCATGATTCATGATTCGATTCATAATTCATGATTTATGATTCAATTCATGGTTCATGATTCATGATTCAATTCATAATTCATAATTCATGATTCATGACTCAATTCATGATTCATGATTCATGATTCAATTCATGTTTCATGATTCATGATTCGATTCATGATTCAAGATTCAATTCATGATTCATGATTCAATTCATGATTCATGATTCATGTTTCATTTCATGATTCATGATTCATGATTCAATTCATGATTCATGATTCATGATTCAATTCATGATTCATGATTCATGATTCAATTCATGATTCAATTCATGATTCATGATTCATGATTCAATTTATTATTCATGATTTAATTCATGATTCAATTCATGATTCATGATTCGATTCATGATTCATGATTCATGATTCAATTCATGATTTATGATTCATGATTCATGATTCAATTCATGATTCACGATTCATGATTCATGATTCATGATTCATGATTCAATTCATGATTCATGATTCATGATTCATGATTCATGATTCGATTTCTGATTCATGATTCATGATTCATGATTCAATTCATGATTCATGATTCAATTCATGATTTTTGATTCATGATTCATGATTCGATTCATGATTCATGATTCATGATTCACTTCATGATTCATGATTCATGATTCATGATTCAATTCATGATTCATGATTCATGATTCATGATTCGTGATTCAATTCATGATTCATGATTCATGATTCAATTCATGATTCATGATTCATGATTCAATTCATGATTCAATTTATGATTCATGATTCATGATTCATGATTTAATTCATGATTCAATTCATGATTCATGATTCAATTCATGATTCAATTCATGATTCATGATTCATGATTCAATTCATGATTCATGATTCAATTCATGATTCATGATTCGATTCATGATTCATGATTCATGATTCAATTCATGATTCATGATTCAATTCATGATTCATGATTCATGTTTCATTTCATGATTCATGATTCATGATTCAATTCATGATTCATGATTCATGATTCAATTCATGATTCATGATTCATGATTCAATTCATGATTCATGATTCGATTCATGATTCATGATTCATGATTCAATTCATGATTCATGATTCGATTCATGATTCATGATTCAATTCATGATTCATAATTTATGATTCATGATTCAATTCATGATTCATGATTCAAGATTCATGATTCATGATTCAATTCATGATTCATGATTCATGATTCAATTCATGATTCATGATTCATGATTCAATTCATGATTCAATTTATGATTCATGATTCATGATTCATGATTTAATTCATGATTCAATTCATGATTCATGATTCAATTCATGATTCAATTCATGATTCATGATTCATGATTCAATTCATGATTCATGATTCAATTCATGATTCATGATTCGATTCATGATTCAATTCATGATTTATGATTCATGATTCATGATTCATGATTCAATTCATGATTCATGATTCAATTCATGATTCATGATTTAATTCATGATTCAATTCATGATTCATGATTCGATTCATGATTCATGATTCATGATTCAATTTATTATTCATGATTTAATTCATGATTCAATTCATGATTCATGATTCGATTCATGATTCATGATTCATGATTCAATTTATGATTCATGATTCAATTCATGATTCATGATTCATGTTTCATTTCATGATTCATGATTCATGATTCAATTCATGATTCATGATTCATGATTCAATTCATGATTCATGATTCATGATTCAATTCATGATTCATGATTCGATTCATGATTCATGATTCATGATTCAATTCATGATTCATGATTCGATTCATGATTCATGATTCATGATTCAATTCATGATTCATGATTCAATTCATGATTCATGATTCATGTTTCATTTCATGATTCATGATTCATGATTCAATTCATGATTCATGATTCATGATTCAATTCATGATTCATGATTCATGATTCATGATTCAATTCATGATTCATGATTCGATTCATGATTCATGATTCATGATTCAATTCATGATTCATGATTCGATTCATGATTCATGATTCATGATTCAATTCATGATTCATAATTTATGATTCATGATTCAATTCATGATTCATGATTCATGATTCAATTCATGATTCATGATTCATGATTCAATTCATGATTCATGATTCGATTCATGATTCATGATTCATGATTCAATTCATGATTCATGATTCGATTCATGATTCATGATTCATGATTCAATTCATGATTCATAATTTATGATTCATGATTCAATTCATGATTCATGATTCAAGATTCATGATTCATGATTCAATTCATGATTCATGATTCAATTCATGATTCGAATTCTGATTCAATTTATGATTCACGATTTGATTTATGATTCATGATTCATGATTCATGATTCAATTCATAATTCATGATTTGATTTATGATTCATGATTCATGATTCAATTCATGATTCACGATTCATGATTCATGATTCATGATTCATGATTCAATTCATGATTCATGATTCATGATTCATGATTCATGATTCGATTTCTGATTCATGATTCATGATTCATGATTCAATTCATGATTCATGATTCAATTCATGATTTTTGATTCATGATTCATGATTCGATTCATGATTCATGATTCATGATTCACTTCATGATTCATGATTCATGATTCATGATTCATCAGATTCATGATTCATGATTCATGATTCGTGATTCAATCATGATTCATGATTCATGATTCAATTCATGATTCATGATTCATGATTCATTCATGATTCATTCATGATTCAATTCATGATTCAATTTATGATTCATGATTCATGATTCATGATTTAATTCATGATTCAATTCATGATTCATGATTCAATTCATGATTCAATTCATGATTCATGATTCATGATTCAATTCATGATTCATGATTCAATTCATGATTCATGATTCGATTCATGATTCATGATTCATGATTCAATTCATGATTCATGATTCAATTCATGATTCATGATTCATGTTTCATTTCATGATTCATGATTCATGATTCAATTCATGATTCATGATTCATGATTCAATTCATGATTCATGATTCATGATTCAATTCATGATTCATGATTCGATTCATGATTCATGATTCATGATTCAATTCATGATTCATGATTCGATTCATGATTCATGATTCAATTCATGA
Source organism: Mixophyes fleayi (assembly GCF_038048845.1). Classification (NCBI taxonomy): domain Eukaryota; kingdom Metazoa; phylum Chordata; class Amphibia; order Anura; family Limnodynastidae; genus Mixophyes; species Mixophyes fleayi. Next base: position 8,206 of record NW_027448394.1, read on the forward strand.
TTCATAATTTATGATTCATGATTCAATTCATGATTCATGATTCAAGATTCATGATTCATGATTCAATTCATGATTCATGATTCATGATTCAATTCATGATTCATGATTCATGATTCAATTCATGATTCAATTTATGATTCATGATTCATGATTCATGATTTAATTCATGATTCAATTCATGATTCATGATTCAATTCATGATTCAATTCATGATTTATGATTCATGATTCATGATTCATGATTCAATTCATGATTCATGATTCAATTCATGATTCATAATTCATGATTCATGATTCAATTCATGATTCATGATTCAATTCATGATTCATGATTCAATTCATGATTCAAATCCTGATTCAATTCATGATTCATGATTAATGATTCAATTCATAATTCATGATTCATGATTCATGATTCATGATTCAATTCATGATTCATGATTCATGATTCATGATTCATGATTCAATTCATAATTCATGATTCATGATTCGATTCATGATTCTTGACTCATGATTCATGATTCGATTCATGATTCATGATTCATAATTCATGATTCATGAATCAATTCATGATTCATAATTCATGATTTATGATTCGATTCATGATTCATGATTCTTGACTCATGATTCATGATTCGATTCATGATTCATGATTCATAATTCATGATTCATGAATCAATTCATGATTCATAATTCATGATTTATGATTCATGAATCAATTCATGATTCATAATTCATGATTCATGATTCAATTCATGATTCATGATTCATGATTCAATTCATGATTCATGATTCATGATTCATGATTCATGATTCAATTCATGATTCATGATTCATGATTCGATTCATAATTCATGATTTATGATTCAATTCATGGTTCATGATTCATGATTCAATTCATAATTCATGATTCATGACTCAATTCATGATTCATGATTCATGATTCAATTCATGTTTCATGATTTATGATTCGATTCATGATTCATGATTCATGATTCAATTCATGATTCATGATTCAATTCATGATTCATGATTCATGTTTCATTTCATGATTCATGATTCATGATTCAATTCATGATTCATGATTCATGATTCAATTCATGATTCATGATTCAATTCATGATTCAATTCATGATTCATGATTCAATTTATTATTCATGATTTAATTCATGATTCAATTCATGATTCATGATTCGATTCATGATTCATGATTCATGATTCAATTTATTATTCATGATTTAATTCATGATTCAATTCATGATTCATGATTCGATTCATGATTCATGATTCATGATTCAATTTATGATTCATGATTCAATTCATGATTCATGATTCATGTTTCATTTCATGATTCATGATTCATGATTCAATTCATGATTCATGATTCATGATTCAATTCATGATTCATGATTCATGATTCAATTCATGATTCATGATTCGATTCATGATTCATGATTCATGATTCAATTCATGATTCATGATTCGATTCATGATTCATGATTCATGATTCAATTCATGATTCATGATTCAATTCATGATTCATGATTCATGTTTCATTTCATGATTCATGATTCATGATTCAATTCATGATTCATGATTCATGATTCAATTCATGATTCATGATTCATGATTCATGATTCAATTCATGATTCATGATTCGATTCATGATTCATGATTCATGATTCAATTCATGATTCATGATTCGATTCATGATTCATGATTCATGATTCAATTCATGATTCATAATTTATGATTCATGATTCAATTCATGATTCATGATTCATGATTCAATTCATGATTCATGATTCATGATTCAATTCATGATTCATGATTCGATTCATGATTCATGATTCATGATTCAATTCATGATTCATGATTCGATTCATGATTCATGATTCATGATTCAATTCATGATTCATAATTTATGATTCATGATTCAATTCATGATTCATGATTCAAGATTCATGATTCATGATTCAATTCATGATTCATGATTCAATTCATGATTCGAATTCTGATTCAATTTATGATTCACGATTTGATTTATGATTCATGACTCATGAATCATGATTCAATTTATGATTCATGATTCATGATTGATGAATTCAATTCATGATTCATGATTCATGATTTATGATTCAATTCATGATTCAATTCATGATTCATGATTCAATTCATAATTCATGATTCAATTCATGATTTATGATTCAATTCATGATTCAATTCATGATTCATGATCCCTGATTCAATTCATGATTCATGATTCATGATTCAATTCATGATTCAATTTATGATTCATGATTCAATTCATCATTCAATTCATGATTCATGATTCATGATTCAATTCATGATTCATGATTCATGATTCATGATTCATCATTCAATTCATGATTCATGATTCATGATTCAATTCATGATTCAATTCATGATTCATGATTCGATTCATGATTCTTGATTCATGATTCATGATTCGATTCATGATTCATGATCCATGATTCAATTCATGATTCATGATTCATGATTTAATTCATGATTCATGATTCATGATTCATGATTCATGATTCAATTCATAATTCATGATTCATGATTCATGATTCGATTCATGATTCTTGACTCATGATTCATGATTCGATTCATGATTCATGATTCATGATTCATGATTTAATTCATGATTCATGATTCAATTAATGATTCAAGATTCATGATTCGATTCATGATTCATGATTCAATTCATGATTCATGATTCAAGATTCATGATTCATGATTCAATTCATGATTCATGATTCAATTCATGATTCTTGATTCATGATGCATGATTCGATTCATGATTCATGATTCATGATTCAATTCATGATTCATGATTCATGATTCATGATCATGATTCAATTCATGATTCAAGATTCATGATTCGATTCATGATTCAATTCATGATTCATGATTCATGATTCAATTCATGATTCATGATTCAATTCATGATTCATGATTCGATTCATGATTCATGATTCAATTCATGATTCATGATTCATGATTCAATTCATGATTCAATTCATGATTCATGATTCAATTCATGATTCATGATTCAATTCATGATTCATGATTCAGATTCAATTCATGATTCATGATTCATGATTCAATTCATGATTCATGATTCAGATTCAATTTATGATTCATGATTCATGATTTAATTCATGATTCAATTCATGATTCATGATTCAATTCATGATTTGATTCATGATTCAATTCATGATTCATGATTCATGATTTAATTCATGATTCAATTCATGATTCATGATTCAATTCATGATTTGATTCACGATTCAATTCATGATTCATGATTCAATTCATGATTCATGATTCAGATTCAATTCATGATTCATGATTCATGATTCAATTCATGATTCATGATTCAGATTCAATTTATGATTCATGATTCATGATTTAATTCATGATTCAATTCATGATTCATGATTCAATTCATGATTTGATTCATGATTCAATTCATGATTCATGATTCATGATTTAATTCATGATTCAATTCATGATTCATGATTCAATTCATGATTTGATTCACGATTCAATTCATGATTCATGATTCAATTCATGATTCATGATTCAATTCATGATTCATGATTCGATTCATGATTCATGATTCAATTCATGATTTATGATTCATGATTCAATTCATGATTCATGATTCATGATTCATGATTCAATTCAAGATTCATGATTCATGATTCAATTCATGATTCATGATTCAATTCATGATTCAATTCATGATTCGTGATTCGATTCATGATTCTTGATTCATGATTCATGATTCGATTCATGATTCATGATTCATGATTCAATTCATGATTCATGATTCATGATTCATGATTCAATTCATGATTCATGATTCATGATTCATTATTCATGATTCATGATTCATGATTCAATTCATGATTCATGATTCATGATTAATGATTCAATTCATGATTCAATCATGATTCATGATTTATGATTCAATTCATGATTCAATTTATGATTCATGATTCAATTCATCATTCAATTCATCATTCATGATTCAATTCATGATTCATGATTCAATTCATGATTCATGATTCAATTCATGATTCATTATTCGATTCATGATTCATGATTCATGATTCAATTCATGATTTATGATTCATGATTCATGATTCATGATTCATGATTCAATTCATGATTCATGAATCAATTCATGATTCTAAATTCATGATTCATGATTCAATTCATGATTCATGATTCAATTCATGATTCGAATCCTGATTCAATTCATGATTCATGATTCATGATTCAATTCATGATTCATGATTCATGATTCAATTCATGATTTAATTCATGATTCATGATTCGATTCATGATTCTTGATTCATGATTCATGATTCGATTCATGATTCATGATTCATGATTCAATTTATGATTCATGATTCATGATTCATGATTCATGATTCAATTCATAATTCATGATTCATGATTCATGATTCGATTCATGATTCTTGACTCATGATTCATGATTCGATTCATGATTCAAGATTCATGATTCATGATTTAATTCATGATTCATGATTCAATTAATGAGTCAAGATTCATGATTCGATTCATGATTCATGATTCAATTCATGATTCATGATTCAATTCATGATTCATGATTCAAGATTCATGATTCATGATTCAATTCATGATTCATGATTCAATTCATGATTCTTGATTCATGATTCATGATTCGATTCATGATTCATGATTCATGATTCAATTCATGATTCATGATTCATGATTCATGATTCATGATTCAATTCATGATTCAAGATTCATGATTCGATTCATGATTCATGATTCAATTCATGATTCATGATTCATGATTCAATTCATGATTCTTGATTCATGATTCATGATTCGATTCATGATTCATGATTCATGATTCAATTCATGATTCATGATTCATGATTCATGATTCGATTCATGATTCATGATTCATGATTCAATTTATGATTCATGATTCATGATTCAATTCATGATTCATGATTCATGATTCATGATTCATGATTCAATTCATAATTCATGATTCATGATTCATGATTCGATTCATGATTCTTGACTCATGATTCATGATTCGATTCATGATTCAAGATTCATGATTCATGATTTAATTCATGATTCATGATTCAATTAATGAGTCAAGATTCATGATTCGATTCATGATTCATGATTCAATTCATGATTCATGATTCAATTCATGATTCATGATTCAAGATTCATGATTCATGATTCAATTCATGATTCATGATTCAATTCATGATTCTTGATTCATGATTCATGATTCGATTCATGATTCATGATTCATGATTCAATTCATGATTCATGATTCATGATTCATGATTCATGATTCAATTCATGATTCAAGATTCATGATTCGATTCATGATTCATGATTCAATTCATGATTCATGATTCATGATTCAATTCATGATTCATAATTCATGATTTGATTCATGATTCAATTCATGATTCATGATTCATGATTCAATTCATGATTCAATTCATGATTCATGATTCAATTCATGATTCGTGATTCAATTCATGATTCATGATTCATGATTCAATTCATGATTCATGATTCATGATTCAATTCATGATTCAATTTATGATTCATGATTCATGATTCATGATTTAATTCATGATTCAATTCATGATTCATAATTCAATTCATGATTCAATTCATGATTCATGATTCAATTCATGATTCATGATTCAATTCATGATTCATGATTCAATTCATGATTCGATTCATGATTCATGATTCAATTCATGATTTATAATTCATGATTCATGATTCATGATTCAATTCATGATTCATGATTCAATTCATGATTCATGATTCGATTCATGATTCATGATTCAATTCATGATTTATGATTCATGATTCAATTCATGATTCATGATTCATGATTCATGATTCATGATTCATGATTCAATTCATGATTCATGATTCATGATTCAATTCATGATTCAATTCATGATTCGTGATTCGATTCATGATTCTTGATTCATGATTCATGATTCGATTCATGATTCATGATTCATGATTCAATTCATGATTCATGATTCATGATTCATGATTCAATTCATGATTCATGATTCATGATTCATTATTCATGATTCATGATTCATGATTCAATTCATGATTCATGATCATGATTAATGATTCAATTCATGATTCAATTCATGATTCATGATTCATGATTCAATTCATGATTCAATTTATGATTCATGATTCAATTCATCATTCAATTCATGATTCATGATTCAATTCATGATTCATGATTCAATTCATGATTCATGATTCAATTCATGATTCATGATTCAATTCATGATTCATTATTCGATTCATGATTCATGATTCATGATTCAATTCATGATTTATGATTCATGATTCATGATTCATGATTCAATTCATGATTCATGATTCAATTCATGATTCATGATTCAATTCATGATTCGAATCCTGATTCAATTCATGATTCATGATTCATGATTCGATTCATGATTCTTGATTCATGATTCATGATTCGATTCATGATTCATGATTCGATTCATGATTCTTGATTCATGATTCATGATTCGATTCATGATTCATGATTCATGATTCATGATTCATGATTCAATTCATGATTCATGATTCATGATTCATGATTCATGATTCAATTCATAATTCATGATTCATGATTCATGATTCGATTCATGATTCTTGACTCATGATTCAAGATTCATGATTCATGATTTAATTCATGATTCATGATTCAATTAATGAGTCAAGATTCATGATTCGATTCATGATTCATGATTCAATTCATGATTCATGATTCAATTCATGATTCATGATTCAAGATTCATGATTCATGATTCAATTCATGATTCATGATTCAATTCATGATTCTTGATTCATGATTCATGATTCGATTCATGATTCATGATTCATGATTCAATTCATGATTCATGATTCATGATTCATGATTCAATTCATGATTCAAGATTCATGATTCGATTCATGATTCATGATTCAATTCATGATTCATGATTCATGATTCAATTCATGATTCTTGATTCATGATTCATGATTCGATTCATGATTCATGATTCATGATTCAATTCATGATTCATGATTCATGATTCATGATTCATGATTCAATTCATGATTCAAGATTCATGATTCTATTCATGATTCATGATTCAATTCATGATTCATGATTCATGATTCAATTCATGATTCATGATTCATGATTTGATTCATGATTCAATTCATGATTCATGATTCATGATTCAATTCATGATTCAATTCATGATTCATGATTCAATTCATGATTCATGATTCAATTCATGATTCATGATTCATGATTCAATTCATGATTCATGATTCATGATTCATGATTCAATTCATGATTCAATTTATGATTCATGATTCATGATTTAATTCATGATTCAATTCATGATTCATGATTCAATTCATGATTCAATTCATGATTCATGATTCAATTCATGATTCATGATTCAATTCATGATTCGATTCATGATTCATGATTCAATTCATGATTTATAATTCATGATTCATGATTCATGATTCATGATTCATTTCATGATTCATGATTCAATTCATGATTCATAATTCATGATTCATGATTCAATTCATGATTCATGATTCAATTCATGATTCATGATTCAATTCATGATTCGAATCCTAATTCAATTCATGATTCATGATTAATGATTCAATTCATGATTCATGATTCATGATTCATGATTCATGATTCAATTCATGATTCATGATTCAATTCATGATTCATGATTTAATTCATGATTCAATTCATGATTCATGATTCGATTCATGATTCTTGATTCATGATTCATGATTCGATTCATGATTCATGATTCATGATTCAATTCATGATTCATGATTCATGATTCATGATTCATGATTCAATTCATGATTCATGATTCATGATTCATGATTCATGATTCAATTCATAATTCATGATTCATGATTCATGATTCGATTCATGATTCTTGACTCATGATTCATGATTCGATTCATGATTCATGATTCATAATTCATGATTCATGAATCAATTCATGATTCATAATTCATGATTTATGATTCGATTCATGATTCATGATACATGATTCATGATTCATGATTCAATTCATGATTCATGATTCATGATTCAATTCATGATTCATGATTCATGATTCGATTCATAATTCATGATTTATGATTCAATTCATGGTTCATGATTCATGATTCAATTCATAATTCATAATTCATGATTCATGACTCAATTCATGATTCATGATTCATGATTCAATTCATGTTTCATGATTCATGATTCGATTCATGATTCATAATTCATGATTCAATTCATGATTCATGATTCAATTCATGATTCATGATTCATGTTTCATTTCATGATTCATGATTCATGATTCAATTCATGATTCATGATTCATGATTCAATTCATGATTCATGATTCATGATTCAGTTCATGATTCAATTCATGATTCATGATTCATGATTCAATTCATGATTCATGATTCAATTCATGATTCATGATTCAATTCATGATTCATGATTCATGATTCAATTCATGATTTAATTCATGATTCATGATTCGATTCATGATTCTTGATTCATGATTCATGATTCGATTCATGATTCATGATTCATGATTCAATTCATGATTCATGATTCATGATTCAATTCATGATTCATGATTCATGATTCATGATTATTAATTGAATCATGAATCATGAATTAATCATGATTCATGATTCGATTCATGATTCTTGACTCATGATTCAAGATTCATGATTCATGATTTAATTCATGATTCATGATTCAATTAATGAGTCAAGATTCATGATTCGATTCATGATTCATGATTCAATTCATGATTCATGATTCAATTCATGATTCATGATTCAAGATTCATGATTCATGATTCAATTCATGATTCATGATTCAATTCATGATTCTTGATTCATGATTCATGATTCGATTCATGATTCATGATTCATGATTCAATTCATGATTCATGATTCATGATTCATGATTCAATTCATGATTCAAAATTCATGATTCGATTCATGATTCATGATTCAATTCATGATTCATGATTCATGATTCAATTCATGATTCTTGATTCATGATTCATGATTCGATTCATGATTCATGATTCATGATTCAATTCATGATTCATGATTCATGATTCATGATTCATGATTCAATTCATGATTCAAGATTCATGATTCTATTCATGATTCATGATTCAATTCATGATTCATGATTCATGATTCAATTCATGATTCATGATTCATGATTTGATTCATGATTCAATTCATGATTCATGATTCATGATTCAATTCATGATTCAATTCATGATTCATGATTCAATTCATGATTCATGATTCAATTCATGATTCATGATTCATGATTCAATTCATGATTCATGATTCATGATTCATGATTCAATTCATGATTCAATTTATGATTCATGATTCATGATTCATGATTTAATTCATGATTCAATTCATGATTCATGATTCAATTCATGATTCAATTCATGATTCATGATTCAATTCATGATTCATGATTCAATTCATGATTCGATTCATGATTCATGATTCAATTCATGATTTATAATTCATGATTCATGATTCATGATTCATGATTCATTTCATGATTCATGATTCAATTCATGATTCATAATTCATGATTCATGATTCAATTCATGATTCATGATTCAATTCATGATTCATGATTAATGATTCAATTCATGATTCATGATTCATGATTCATGATTCATGATTCAATTCATGATTCATGATTCAATTCATGATTCATGATTTAATTCATGATTCAATTCATGATTCATGATTCGATTCATGATTCTTGATTCATGATTCATGATTCGATTCATGATTCATGATTCATGATTCAATTCATGATTCATGATTCATGATTCATGATTCATGATTCAATTCATGATTCATGATTCATGATTCATGATTCATGATTCAATTCATAATTCATGATTCATGATTCATGATTCGATTCATGATTCTTGACTCATGATTCATGATTCGATTCATGATTCATGATTCATAATTCATGATTCATGAATCAATTCATGATTCATAATTCATGATTTATGATTCGATTCATGATTCATGATACATGATTCATGATTCATGATTCAATTCATGATTCATGATTCATGATTCAATTCATGATTCATGATTCATGATTCGATTCATAATTCATGATTTATGATTCAATTCATGGTTCATGATTCATGATTCAATTCATAATTCATAATTCATGATTCATGACTCAATTCATGATTCATGATTCATGATTCAATTCATGTTTCATGATTCATGATTCGATTCATGATTCATAATTCATGATTCAATTCATGATTCATGATTCAATTCATGATTCATGATTCATGTTTCATTTCATGATTCATGATTCATGATTCAATTCATGATTCATGATTCATGATTCAATTCATGATTCATGATTCATGATTCAATTCATGATTCAATTCATGATTCATGATTCATGATTCAATTCATGATTCATGATTCAATTCATGATTCATGATTCATGTTTCATTTCATGATTCATGATTCATGATTCAATTCATGATTCATGATTCATGATTCAATTCATGATTCATGATTCAATTCATGATTCAATTCATGATTCATGATTCAATTCAGGATTCAATTCATGATTCATGATTCATGATTCAATTCATGATTCATGATTCGATTCATGATTCATGATTCAATTCATGATTCATAATTTATGGTTCATTATTCAATTCATGATTCATGATTCAAGATTCATGATTCATGATTCAATTCATGATTCATGATTCAATTCATGATTCTTGATTCATGATTCATGATTCGATTCATGATTCATGATTCATGATACATGATTTAATTCATGATTCATGATTCAATTAATGATTCAAGATTCATGATTCGATTCATGATTCATGATTCAAGATTCATGATTCATGATTCAATTCATGATTCATGATTCAATTCATGATTCTTGATTCATGATTCATGATTCGATTCATGATTCATGATTCATGATTCAATTCATGATTCATGATTCATGATTCATGATTCATGATTCATGATTCAATTCATGATTCATGATTCATGATTCAATTCATGATTCAATTTATGATTCATGATTCATGATTCATGATTTAATTCATGATTCAATTCATGATTCATGATTCAATTCATGATTCAATTCATGATTCATGATTCATGATTCAATTCATGATTCATGATTCAATTCATGATATATGATTCGATTCATGATTCAATTCATGATTTATGATTCATGATTCATGATTCATGATTCAATTCATGATTCATGATTCAATTCATGATTCATAATTCATGATTCATGATTCAATTCATGATTCAAATCCTGATTCAATTCATGATTCATGATTAATGATTCAATTCATAATTCATGATTCATGATTCATGATTCATGATTCAATTCATGATTCATGATTCATGATTCAATTCATGATTCATGATTCAATTCATGATTTATGATTCGATTCATGATTCTTGAATTATGATTCATTAATCGATTCATGATTCATGATTCAATTCATGATTCATGATTCATGATTCATGATTCAATTCATGATTCATGATTCATGATTCATGATTCATGATTCAATTCATAATTCATGATTCATGATTCATAATTCGATTCATGATTCTTGACTCATGATTCATGATTCGATTCATGATTCATGATTCATAATTCATGATTCATGAATCAATTCATGATTCATAATTCATGATTTATGATTCGATTCATGATTCATGATTCATGATTCATGATTCAATTCATGATTCATGATTCATGATTCGATTCATAATTCATGATTTATGATTCAATTCATGGTTCATGATTCATGATTCAATTCATAATTCATAATTCATGATTCATGATTCAATTTATTATTCATGATTCGATTCATGATTCATGATTCATGATTCAATTCATGATTCATGATTCAATTCATGATTCATGATTCATGTTTCATTTCATGATTCATGATTCATGATTCAATTCATGATTCATGATTCATGATTCAATTCATGATTCTTGATTCAATTCATGATTCAATTCATGATTCATGATTCATGATTCAATTTATTATTCATGATTCGTGATTTAATTCATGATTCAATTCATGATTCATGATTCAATTCAGGATTCAATTCATGATTCATGATTCATGATTCAATTCATGATTCATGATTAGATTCATGATTCATGATTCATGATTCAATTCATGATTCATAATTTATGGTTCATGATTCAATTCATGATTCATGATTCAAGATTCATGATTCATGATTCAATTCATGATTCATGATTCAATTCATGATTCTTGATTCATGATTCATGATTCGATTCATGATTCATGATTCATGATTCATGATTTAATTCATGATTCATGATTCAATTAATGATTCAAGATTCATGATTCGATTCATGATTCATGATTCAAGATTCATGATTCATAATTCATGATTCATGATTCAATTCATGATTCATAATTCATGATTCATGATTCAATTCATGATTCATGATTCAATTCATGATTTAAATCCTGATTCAATTCATGATTCATGATTAATGATTCAATTCATAATTCATGATTCATGATTCATGATTCATGATTCAATTCATGATTCATGATTCATGATTCAATTCATGATTCATGATTCAATTCATGATTCAATTCATGATTTATGATTCGATTCATGATTCTTGAATTATGATTCATTAATCGATTCATGATTCATGATTCAATTCATGATTCATGATTCATGATTCATGATTCAATTCATGATTCATGATTCATGATTCATAATTCAATTCATAATTCATGATTCATGATTCATAATTCGATTCATGATTCTTGACTCATGATTCATGATTCGATTCATGATTCATGATTCATAATTCATGATTCATGAATCAATTCATGATTCATAATTCATGATTTATGATTCGATTCATGATTCATGATTCATGATTCATGATTCATGATTCAATTCATGATTCATGATTCATGATTCAATTCATGATTCATGATTCATGATTCGATTCATAATTCATGATTTATGATTCAATTCATGGTTCATGATTCATGATTCAATTCATAATTCATAATTCATGATTCATGACTCAATTCATGATTCATGATTCAATTCATGTTTCATGATTCATGATTCGATTCATGATTCAAGATTCAATTCATGATTCATGATTCAATTCATAATTCATGATTTATGATTCAATTCATGGTTCATGATTCATGATTCAATTCATAATTCATAATTCATGATTCATGATTCAATTCATGATTCATGATTCAAGATTCATGATTCATGATTCAATTCATGATTCATGATTCATGATTCAATTCATGATTCATGATTCATGATTCAATTCATGATTCAATTTATGATTCATGATTCATGATTCATGATTTAATTCATGATTCAATTCGTGATTCATGATTCAATTCATGATTCAATTCATGATTCATGATTCATGATTCAATTCATGATTCATGATTCAATTCATGATTCATGATTCGATTCATGATTCAATTCATGATTTATGATTCATGATTCATGATTCATGATTCAATTCATGATTCATGATTCAATTCATGATTCATAATTCATGATTCATGATTCAATTCATGATTCATGATTCAATTCATGATTCAAATCCAGATTCAATTCATGATTCATGATTAATGATTCAATTCATAATTCATGATTCATGATTCATGATTCATGATTCAATTCATGATTCATGATTCAATTCATGATTCATGATTCAATTCATGATTCAATTCATGATTTATGATTCGATTCATGATTCTTGAATTATGATTCATGATTCGATTCATAATTCATGATTCAATTCATGATTCATGATTCAATTCATGATTCATGATTCATGATTCTTGATTCAATTCATAATTCATGATTCATGATTCATAATTCGATTCATGATTCTTGACTCATGATTCATGATTCGATTCATGATTCATGATTCATAATTCATGATTCATGAATCAATTCATGATTCATAATTCATGATTTATGATTCGATTCATGATTCATGATTCATGATTCATGATTCAATTCATGATTCATGATTCATGATTCAATTCATGATTCATGATTCATGATTCGATTCATAATTCATGATTTATGATTCAATTCATGGTTCATGATTCATGATTCAATTCATAATTCATAATTCATGATTCATGACTCAATTCATGATTCATGATTCATGATTCAATTCATGTTTCATGATTCATGATTCGATTCATGATTCAAGATTCAATTCATGATTCATGATTCAATTCATGATTCATGATTCATGTTTCATTTCATGATTCATGATTCATGATTCAATTCATGATTCATGATTCATGATTCAATTCATGATTCAATTCATGATTCATGATTCAATTCATGATTCAATTCATGATTCATGATTCATGATTCAATTTATTATTCATGATTTAATTCATGATTCAATTCATGATTCATGATTCGATTCATGATTCATGATTCATGATTCAATTCATGATTCATGATAATTCAATTCATGATTCATGATTCATGTTTCATTTCATGATTCATGATTCATGATTCAATTCATGATTCATGATTCATGATTCAATTCATGATTCATGATTCATGATTCAATTCATGATTCATGATTCGATTCATGATTCATGATTCATGATTCAATTCATGATTCATGATTCGATTCATGATTCATGATTCATGATTCAATTCATGATTCATAATTTATGATTCATGATTCAATTCATGATTCATGATTCAAGATTCATGATTCATGATTCAATTCATGATTCATGATTCAATTCATGATTCGAATTCTGATTCAATTTATGATTCATGATTTGATTTATGATTCATGATTCATGATTCATGATTCAATTCATAATTCATGATTTGATTTATGATTCATGATTCATGATTCATGATTCAATTCATGATTCATGATTCATGATTCATGATTCATGATTCATGATTCAATTCATGATTCATGATTCATGATTCATGATTCGATTCATGATTCAATTCATGATTCATGATTCATGATTCATGATTCGATTTCTGATTCATGATTCATGATTCATGATTCAATTCATGATTAATGATTCGATTCATGATTTTTGATTCATGATTCATGATTCGATTCATGATTCATGATTCATGATTCACTTCATGATTCATGATTCATGATTCATGACTCAATTCATGATTCATGATTCATGATTCAATTCATGTTTCATGATTCATGATTCGATTTATGATTCATGATTCAATTCATGATTCATGATTCAATTCATGATTCATGATTCATGTTTCATTTCATGATTCATGATTCATGATTCAATTCATGATTCATGATTCATGATTCAATTCATGATTCATGATTCATGATTCAATTCATGATTCAATTCATGATTCATGATTCATGATTCAATTTATTATTCATGATTTAATTCATGATTCAATTCATGATTCATGATTCGATTCATGATTCATGATTCATGATTCAATTCATGATTCATGATTCAATTCATGATTCATGATTCATGTTTCATTTCATGATTCATGATTCATGATTCAATTCATGATTCATAATTCATGATTCAATTCATGATTCATGATTCGATTCATGATTCATGATTCATGATTCAATTCATGATTCATGATTCGATTCATGATTCATGATTCAATTCATGATTCATAATTTATGATTCATGATTCAATTCATGATTCATGATTCAAGATTCATGATTCAAGATTCAATTCATGATTCATGATTCAATACATGATTTGAATTCTGATTCAATTTATGATTCATGATTTGATTTATGATTCATGATTCATGATTCATGATTCAATTCATAATTCATGATTTGATTTATGATTCATGATTCATGATTCATGATTCAATTCATGATTCATGATTCATGATTCATGATTCATGATTCAATTCATGATTCATGATTCATGATTCAGGATTCATGATTCAATTTCTGATTAATGATTCATGATTCATGATTCAATTCATGATTCATGATTCGATTCATGATTTTTGATTCATGATTCATGATTCGATTCATGATTCATGATTCATGATTCACTTCATGATTCATGATTCATAATTCATGATTCATGATTCAATTCATGATTCATGATTCATGATTCAATTCATAATTCATGATTCATGATTCAATTCATGATTCATGATTCAATTCATGATTCTTGATTCATGATTCATGATTCGATTCATGATTTATGAATTATGATTCAATTCATGATTCATGATTCATGATTCATGATTCATGATTCAATTCATGATTCATGATTCATGATTCAATTCATGATTCATGATTCATGTTTCATTTCATGATTCATGATTCATGATTCAATTCATGATTCATGATTCATGATTCAATTCATGATTCATGATTCATGATTCAATTCATGATTCATGATTCGATTCATGATTCATGATTCATGATTCAATTCATGATTCATGATTCGATTCATGATTCATGATTCAATTCATGATTCATAATTTATGATTCATGATTCAATTCATGATTCATGATTCATGATTCAATTCATGACTCATGATTCAATACATGATTCGAATTCTGATTCAATTTATGATTCATGATTTGATTTATGATTCATGATTCATGATTCATGATTCAATTCATAATTCATGATTTGATTTATGATTCATTCATGATTCATGATTCAATTCATGATTCATGATTCATGATTCATGATTCATGATTCAATTCATGATTCATGATTCATGATTCAGGATTCATGATTCAATTTCTGATTCATGATTCATGATTCATGATTCAATTCATGATTCATGATTCGATTCATGATTTTTGATTCATGATTCATGATTCGATTCATGATTCATGATTCATGATTCACTTCATGATTCATGATTCATGATTCATGATTCATGATTCAATTCATGATTCATGATTCATGAATTATGATTCAATTCATGATTCATGATTCATGATTCATGATTCAATTCATGATTCATGATTCATGATTCAATTCATGATTCATGATTCATGATTCACTTCATGATTCATGATTCAATTTATGATTCATGATTCGATTCATGATTCATGATTCAATTCATGATTCATGATTCATGATTCAATTCATGATTCATGATTCATGATTCAATTCATGATTCAATTCATGACTCATGAATCATGATTCAATTTATGATTCATGATTCATGATTCATGATTGATGAATTCAATTCATGATTCATGATTCATGATTTATGATTCAATTCATGATTCAATTCATGATTCATGATTCAATTCATGATTCATGATTCAATTCATGATTCATGATTCAATTCATGATTCATGATTCATGATTTATGATTCAATTCATGATTCAATTCATGATTCATGATTCATGATTCAATTCATGATTCATGATTCATGATTCAATTCATGATTCAATTTATGATTCATGATTCAATTCATCATTCAATTCATGATTCATGATTCATGATTCAATTCATGATTCAATTCATGATTCATGATTCAATTCAAGATTCATTATTCGATTCATGATTCATGATTCATGATTCAATTCATGATTTATGATTCATGATTCATGATTCATGATTCATGATTCATGATTCAATTCATGATTCATGATTCAATTCATGATTCTAAATTCATGATTCATGATTCAATTTATGATTCATGATTCAATTCATGATTCGAATCCTGATTCAATTCATGATTCATGATTCATGATTCAATTCATGCTTCATGATTCATGATTCATGATTCATGATTCAATTCATGATTCATGATTCATGATTCAATTCATGATTCAATTCATGATTCATGATTCGATTCATGATTCTTGATTCATGATTCATGATTTGATTCATGATTCATGATTCATGATTCAATTCATGATTCATAATTCATGATTCATGATTCAATTCATGATTCATGATTCATGATTCATGATTCAATTCATAATTCATGATTCATGATTCATGATTCGATTCATGATTCTTGACTCATGATTCATGATTCGATTCATGATTCATGATTCATGATTTAATTCATGATTCATGATTCAATTAATGATTCAAGATTCAATTCATGATTCTTGATTCATGATTCATGATTCGATTCATGATTCATGATTCATGATTCAATTCATGATTCATGATTCATGATTCAATTCATGATTCAAGATTCATGATTCGATTCATGATTCATGATTCAATTCATGATTCATGATTCAATTCATGATTCATGATTCAATTCATGATTCATGATTCGATTCATGATTCATGATTCAATTCATGATTCATGATTCATGATTCAATTCATGATTCAATTCATGATTCATGATTCAATTCATGATTCATGATTCATGATTCAATTCATGATTCATGATTCATGATTCAATTCATGATTCATGATTCGATTCATGATTCATGATTCAATTCATGATTTATGATTCATGATTCATGATTCAATTCATGATTCATAATTCATGATTCATGATTCAATTCATGATTCATGATTCAATTCATGATTCGAATCCTGATTCAATTCATGATTCATGATTAATGATTCAATTCATGATTCTTGATTCATGATTCATGATTCATGATTCATGATTCAATTCATGATTCATGATTCATGATTCAATTCATGATTCATGATTCAATTCATGATTCAATTCATGATTCATGAATCGATTCATGATTCTTGATTCATGATTCATGATTCGATTCATGATTCATGATTCATGATTCAATTCATGATTCATGATTCATGATTCATGATTCAATTCATGATTCATGATTCATGATTCTTGATTCATGATTCATGATTTATGATTCAATTCATGATTCATGATTCAATTCATGATTCAATTTATGATTCATGATTCATGATTCAATTCATGATTCATGATTCAATTCATGATTCAATTCATGACTCATGAATCATGATTCAATTTATGATTCATGATTCATGATTCATGATTGATGAATTCAATTCATGATTCATGATTCATGATTTATGATTCAATTCATGATTCATGATTCAATTCATGATTCATGATTCATGATTCAATTCATCATTCAATTCATGATTCATGATTCATGATTCAATTCATGATTCATGATTCAATTCATGATTCATGATTCAATTCATGATTCATTATTCGATTCATGATTCATGATTCATGATTCAATTCATGATTTATGATTCATGATTCATGATTCATGATTCATGATTTGATTCATGATTCATGATTCATGATTCAATTCATGATTCATGATTCATGATTCATGATTCATGATTCAATTCATGATTCAAGATTCATGATTCGATTCATGATTCATGATTCAATTCATGATTCATGATTCAATTCATGATTCTTGATTCATGATTCATGATTCGATTCATGATTCATGATTCATGATTCAATTCATGATTCATGATTCATGATTCATGATTCGATTCATGATTCATGATTCATGATTCAATTTATGATTCATGATTCATGATTCAATTCATGATTCATGATTCATGATTCATGATTCATGATTCAATTCATAATTCATGATTCATGATTCATGATTCGATTCATGATTCTTGACTCATGATTCATGATTCGATTCATGATTCAAGATTCATGATTCATGATTTAATTCATGATTCATGATTCAATTAATGAGTCAAGATTCATGATTCGATTCATGATTCATGATTCAATTCATGATTCATGATTCAATTCATGATTCATGATTCAAGATTCATGATTCATGATTCAATTCATGATTCATGATTCAATTCATGATTCTTGATTCATGATTCATGATTCGATTCATGATTCATGATTCATGATTCAATTCATGATTCATGATTCATGATTCATGATTCATGATTCAATTCATGATTCAAGATTCATGATTCGATTCATGATTCATGATTCAATTCATGATTCATGATTCATGATTCAATTCATGATTCATGATTCATGATTTGATTCATGATTCAATTCATGATTCATGATTCATGATTCAATTCATGATTCAATTCATGATTCATGATTCAATTCATGATTCGTGATTCAATTCATGATTCATGATTCATGATTCAATTCATGATTCATGATTCATGATTCAATTCATGATTCAATTTATGATTCATGATTCATGATTTAATTCATGATTCAATTCATGATTCATGATTCAATTCATGATTCAATTCATGATTCATGATTCAATTCATGATTCATGATTCAATTCATGATTCGATTCATGATTCATGATTCAATTCATGATTTATAATTCATGATTCATGATTCATGATTCAATTCATGATTCATGATTCAATTCATGATTCATGATTCGATTCATGATTCATGATTCAATTCATGATTTATGATTCATGATTCAATTCATGATTCATGATTCATGATTCATGATTCATGATTCATGATTCAATTCATGATTCATGATTCATGATTCAATTCATGATTCATGATTCAATTCATGATTCAATTCATGATTCGTGATTCGATTCATGATTCTTGATTCATGATTCATGATTCGATTCATGATTCATGATTCATGATTCAATTCATGATTCATGATTCATGATTCATTATTCATGATTCATGATTCATGATTCAATTCATGATTCATGATTCATGATTAATGATTCAATTCATGATTCAATTCATGATTCATGATTCATGATTCAATTCATGATTCAATTTATGATTCATGATTCAATTCATCATTCAATCATGATTCATGATTCAATTCATGATTCATGATTCAATTCATGATTCATGATTCAATTCATGATTCATTATTCGATTCATGATTCATGATTCATGATTCAATTCATGATTTATGATTCATGATTCATGATTCATGATTCAATTCATGATTCATGAATCAATTCATGATTCTAAATTCATGATTCATGATTCAATTCATGATTCATGATTCAATTCATGATTCGAATCCTGATTCAATTCATGATTCATGATTCAATTCATGATTCATGATTCATGATTCAATTCATGATTTAATTCATGATTCATGATTCGATTCATGATTCTTGATTCATGATTCATGATTCGATTCATGATTCATGATTCATGATTCAATTCATGATTCATGATTCATGATTCAATTCATGATTCATGATTCATGATTCATGATTCATGATTCAATTCATAATTCATGATTCATGATTCATGATTCGATTCATGATTCTTGACTCATGATTCAAGATTCATGATTCATGATTTAATTCATGATTCATGATTCAATTAATGAGTCAAGATTCAAGATTCATGATTCATGATTCAATTCATGATTCATGATTCAATTCATGATTCTTGATTCATGATTCATGATTCGATTCATGATTCATGATTCATGATTCAATTCATGATTCATGATTCATGATTCATGATTCAATTCATGATTCAAGATTCATGATTCGATTCATGATTCATGATTCAATTCATGATTCATGATTCATGATTCAATTCATGATTCTTGATTCATGATTCATGATTCGATTCATGATTCATGATTCATGATTCAATTCATGATTCATGATTCATGATTCATGATTCATGATTCAATTCATGATTCAAGATTCATGATTCTATTCATGATTCATGATTCAATTCATGATTCATGATTCATGATTCAATTCATGATTCATGATTCAATTCATGATTCATGATTCATGATTCAATTCATGATTCATGATTCATGATTCATGATTCAATTCATGATTCAATTTATGATTCATGATTCATGATTCATGATTCAATTCATGATTCATGATTCATGATTCATGATTCAATTCATGATTCAATTTATGATTCATGATTCATGATTCATGATTTAATTCATGATTCAATTCATGATTCATGATTCAATTCATGATTCAATTCATGATTCATGATTCAATTCATGATTCATGATTCAATTCATGATTCGATTCATGATTCATGATTCAATTCATGATTTATAATTCATGATTCATGATTCATGATTCATGATTCATTTCTTGATTCATGATTCAATTCATGATTCATAATTCATGATTCATGATTCAATTCATGATTCATGATTCAATTCATGATTCATGATTCAATTCATGATTCGAATCCTGATTCAATTCATGATTCATGATTAATGATTCAATTCATGATTCATGATTCATGATTCATGATTCATGATTCAATTCATGATTCATGATTCAATTCATGATTCATGATTTAATTCATGATTCAATTCATCATTCATGATTCGATTCATGATTCTTGATTCATGATTCATGATTCGATTCATGATTCATGATTCATGATTCAATTCATGATTCATGATTCATGATTCATGATTCATGATTCAATTCATGATTCATGATTCAATTCATAATTCATGATTCATGATTCATGATTCGATTCATGATTCTTGACTCATGATTCATGATTCGATTCATGATTCATGATTCATAATTCATGATTCATGAATCAATTCATGATTCATAATTCATGATTTATGATTCGATTCATGATTCATGATACATGATTCATGATTCATGATTCAATTCATGATTCATGATTCATGATTCAATTCATGATTCATGATTCATGATTCGATTCATAATTCATGATTTATGATTCAATTCATGGTTCATGATTCATGATTCAATTCATAATTCATAATTCATGATTCATGACTCAATTCATGATTCATGATTCATGATTCAATTCATGATTCATGATTCATGATTCAATTCATGATTCAATTCATGATTCATGATTCATGATTCAATTCATGATTCATGATTCAATTCATGATTCATGATTCATGTTTCATTTCATGATTCATGATTCATGATTCAATTCATGATTCATGATTCATGATTCAATTCATGATTCATGATTCAATTCATGATTCAATTCATGATTCATGATTCAATTCAGGATTCAATTCATGATTCATGATTCATGATTCAATTCATGATTCATGATTCGATTCATGATTCATGATTCATGATTCAATTCATGATTCATAATTTATGGTTCATGATTCAATTCATGATTCATGATTCTTGATTCATGATTCATGATTCAATTCATGATTCATGATTCAATTCATGATTCTTGATTCATGATTCATGATTCGATTCATGATTCATGATTCATGATTCATGATTTAATTCATGATTCATGATTCAATTAATGATTCAA
Source organism: Mixophyes fleayi (assembly GCF_038048845.1). Taxonomy (NCBI): domain Eukaryota; kingdom Metazoa; phylum Chordata; class Amphibia; order Anura; family Limnodynastidae; genus Mixophyes; species Mixophyes fleayi. The sequence goes on from NW_027448394.1 coordinate 31,743, forward strand.
GATTCATGATTCGATTCATGATTCATGATTCAAGATTCATGATTCATGATTCAATTCATGATTCATGATTCAATTCATGATTCTTGATTCATGATTCATGATTCGATTCATGATTCATGATTCATGATTCAATTCATGATTCATGATTCATGATTCATGATTCATGATTCATGATTCAATTCATGATTCATGATTCATGATTCAATTCATGATTCAATTTATGATTCATGATTCATGATTCATGATTTAATTCATGATTCAATTCATGATTCATGATTCAATTCATGATTCAATTCATGATTCATGATTCATGATTCAATTCATGATTCATGATTCAATTCATGATATATGATTCGATTTATGATTCAATTCATGATTTATGATTCAATTCATGATTCATAATTCATGATTCATGATTCAATTCATGATTCATGATTCAATTCATGATTCAAATCCTGATTCAATTCATGATTCATGATTAATGATTCAATTCATAATTCATGATTCATGATTCATGATTCATGATTCAATTCATGATTCATGATTCATGATTCAATTCATGATTCATGATTCAATTCATGATTCAATTCATGATTTATGATTCGATTCATGATTCTTGAATTATGATTCATTAATCGATTCATGATTCATGATTCAATTCATGATTCATGATTCATGATTCATGATTCAATTCATGATTCATGATTCATGATTCATGATTCATAATTCAATTCATAATTCATGATTCATGATTCATAATTCGATTCATGATTCTTGACTCATGATTCATGATTCGATTCATGATTCATGATTCATGATTCATGATTCAATTCATGATTCATGATTCATGATTCGATTCATAATTCATGATTTATGATTCAATTCATGGTTCATGATTCATGATTCAATTCATAATTCATAATTCATGATTCATGATTCAATTTATTATTCATGATTCGATTCATGATTCATGATTCATGATTCAATTCATGATTCATGATTCAATTCATGATTCATGATTCATGTTTCATTTCATGATTCATGATTCATGATTCAATTCATGATTCATGATTCATGATTCAATTCATGATTCTTGATTCAATTCATGATTCAATTCATGATTCATGATTCATGATTCAATTTATTATTCATGATTCGTGATTTAATTCATGATTCAATTCATGATTCATGATTCAATTCAGGATTCAATTCATGATTCATGATTCATGATTCAATTCATGATTCATGATTAGATTCATGATTCATGATTCATGATTCAATTCATGATTCATAATTTATGGTTCATGATTCAATTCATGATTCATGATTCAAGATTCATGATTCATGATTCAATTCATGATTCATGATTCAATTCATGATTCTTGATTCATGATTCATGATTCGATTCATGATTCATGATTCATGATTCATGATTTAATTCATGATTCATGATTCAATTAATGATTCAAGATTCATGATTCGATTCATGATTCATGATTCAAGATTCATGATTCATGATTCAATTCATAATTCATGATTCAATTCATGATTCATAATTCATGATTCATGATTCAATTCATGATTCATGATTCAATTCATGATTTAAATCCTGATTCAATTCATGATTCATGATTAATGATTCAATTCATAATTCATGATTCATGATTCATGATTCATGATTCAATTCATGATTCATGATTCATGATTCAATTCATGATTCATGATTCAATTCATGATTCAATTCATGATTTATGATTCGATTCATGATTCTTGAATTATGATTCATTAATCGATTCATGATTCATGATTCAATTCATGATTCATGATTCAATTCATGATTCATGATTCATGATTCATGATTCAATTCATAATTCATGATTCATGATTCATAATTCGATTCATGATTCTTGACTCATGATTCATGATTCGATTCATGATTCATGATTCATAATTCATGATTCATGAATCAATTCATGATTCATAATTCATGATTTATGATTCGATTCATGATTCATGATTCATGATTCATGATTCATGATTCAATTCATGATTCATGATTCATGATTCAATTCATGATTCATGATTCATGATTCGATTCATAATTCATGATTTATGATTCAATTCATGGTTCATGATTCATGATTCAATTCATAATTCATAATTCATGATTCATGACTCAATTCATGATTCATGATTCATGATTCAATTCATGTTTCATGATTCATGATTCGATTCATGATTCAAGATTCAATTCATGATTCATGATTCAATTCATAATTCATGATTTATGATTCAATTCATGGTTCATGATTCAATTCATAATTCATAATTCATGATTCATGACTCAATTCATGATTCATGATTCATGATTCAATTCATGTTTCATGATTCATGATTCGATTCATGATTCAAGATTCAATTCATGATTCATGATTCAATTCATGATTTATGATTCATGTTTCATTTCATGATTCATGATTCATGATTCAATTCATGATTCATGATTCATGATTCAATTCATGATTCATGATTCATGATTCAATTCATGATTCAATTCATGATTCATGATTCATGATTCAATTTATTATTCATGATTTAATTCATGATTCAATTCATGATTCATGATTCGATTCATGATTCATGATTCATGATTCAATTCATGATTCATGATTCAATTCATGATTCATGATTCATGTTTCATTTCATGATTCATGATTCATGATTCAATTCATGATTCATGATTCATGATTCAATTCATGATTCATGATTCATGATTCAATTCATGATTCATGATTCGATTCATGATTCATGATTCATGATTCAATTCATGATTCATAATTTATGATTCATGATTCAATTCATGATTCATGATTCAAGATTCATGATTCATGATTCAATTCATGATTCATGATTCATGATTCAATATTCATGATTCAATTCATGATTCATGATTCGATTCATGATTCATGATTCATGATTCAATTCATGATTCATAATTTATGATTCATGATTCAATTCATGATTCATGATTCAAGATTCATGATTCATGATTCAATTCATGATTCATGATTCATGATTCAATTCATGATTCATGATTCATGATTCAATTCATGATTCAATTTATGATTCATGATTCATGATTCATGATTTAATTCATGATTCAATTCATGATTCATGATTCAATTCATGATTCAATTCATGATTCATGATTCATGATTCAATTCATGATTCATGATTCGATTCATGATTCAATTCATGATTTATGATTCATGATTCATGATTCATGATTCAATTCATGATTCATGATTCAATTCATGATTCATAATTCATGATTCATGATTCAATTCATGATTCATGATTCAATTCATGATTCAAATCCAGATTCAATTCATGATTCATGATTAATGATTCAATTCATAATTCATGATTCATGATTCATGATTCATGATTCAATTCATGATTCATGATTCAATTCATGATTCATGATTCAATTCATGATTCAATTCATGATTTATGATTCGAGTCATGATTCTTGAATTATGATTCATGATTCGATTCATAATTCATGATTCAATTCATGATTCATGATTCATGATTCATGATTCAATTCATGATTCATGATTCATGATTCATGATTCAATTCATAATTCATGATTCATGATTCATAATTCGATTCATGATTCTTGACTCATGATTCATGATTCGATTCATGATTCATGATTCATAATTCATGATTCATGAATCAATTCATGATTCATAATTCATGATTTATGATTCGATTCATGATTCATGATTCATGATTCATGATTCAATTCATGATTCATGATTCATGATTCAATTCATGATTCATGATTCGATTCATAATTCATGATTTATGATTCAATTCCTGGTTCATGATTCATGATTCAATTCATAATTCATAATTCATGATTCATGACTCAATTCATGATTCATGATTCATGATTCAATTCATGTTTCATGATTCATGATTCGATTCATGATTCAAGATTCAATTCATGATTCATGATTCAATTCATGATTCATGATTCATGTTTCATTTCATGATTCATGATTCATGATTCAATTCATGATTCATGATTCATGATTCAATTCATGATTCAATTCATGATTCATGATTCATGATTCAATTCATGATTCATGATTCATGATTCAATTCATGATTCAATTCATGATTCATGATTCATGATTCAATTTATTATTCATGATTTAATTCATGATTCAATTCATGATTCATGATTCGATTCATGATTCATGATTCATGATTCAATTCATGATTCATGATTCAATTCATGATTCATGATTCATGTTTCATTTCATGATTCATGATTCATGATTCAATTCATGATTCATGATTCATGATTCAATTCATGATTCATGATTCATGATTCAATTCATGATTCATGATTCGATTCATGATTCATGATTCATGATTCAATTCATGATTCATGATTCGATTCATGATTCAATTCATGATTCATGATTCGATTCATGATTCATGATTCATGATTCAATTCATGATTCATGATTCAAGATTCATGATTCATGATTCAATTCATGATTCATGATTCAATTCATGATTCGAATTCTGATTCAATTTATGATTCATGATTTGATTTATGATTCATGATTCATGATTCATGATTCAATTCATAATTCATGATTTGATTTATGATTCATGATTCATGATTCATGATTCAATTCATGATTCATGATTCATGATTCATGATTCATGATTCATGATTCAATTCATGATTCATGGTTCATGATTCATGATTCATGATTCGATTTCTGATTCATGATTCATGATTCATGATTCATGATTCGATTTCTGATTCATGATTTTTGATTCATGATTCATGATTCGATTCATGATTTTTGATTCATGATTCATGATTCGATTCATGATTCATGATCCATGATTCACTTCATGATTCATGATTCATGATTCATGACTCAATTCATGATTCATGATTCATGATTCAATTCATGTTTCATGATTCATGATTCGATTTATGATTCATGATTCAATTCATGATTCATGATTCAATTCATGATTCATGATTCATGATTCAATTCATGATTCATGATTCATGATTCAATTCATGATTCAATTCATGATTCATGATTCATGATTCAATTTATTATTCATGATTTAATTCATGATTCAATTCATGATTCATGATTCGATTCATGATTCATGATTCATGATTCAATTCATGATTCATGATTCAATTCATGATTCATGATTCATGTTTCATTTCATGATTCATGATTCATGATTCAATTCATGATTCATAATTCATGATTCAATTCATGATTCATGATTCGATTCATGATTCATGATTCATGATTCAATTCATGATTCATGATTCGATTCATGATTCATGATTCAATTCATGATTCATAATTTATGATTCATGATTCAATTCATGATTCATGATTCAAGATTCATGATTCAAGATTCAATTCATGATTCATGATTCAATACATGATTTGAATTCTGATTCAATTTATGATTCATGATTTGATTTATGATTCATGATTCATGATTCATGATTCAATTCATAATTCATGATTTGAATTATGATTCATGATTCATGATTCATGATTCAATTCATGATTCATGATTCATGATTCATGATTCATGATTCAATTCATGATTCATTATTCATGATTCAGGATTCATGATTCGATTTCTGATTAATGATTCATGATTCATGATTCAATTCATGATTCATGATTCGATTCATGATTTTTGATTCATGATTCATGATTCGATTCATGATTCATGATTCATGATTCACTTCATGATTCATGATTCATAATTCATGATTCATGATTCAATTCATGATTCATGATTCATGATTCAATTCATAATTCATGATTCATGATTCAATTCATGATTCATGATTCGATTCATGATTTATGAATTATGATTCAATTCATGATTCATGATTCATGATTCATGATTCATGATTCAATTCATGATTCATGATTCATGATTCAATTCATGATTCATGATTCATGTTTCATTTCATGATTCATGATTCATGATTCAATTCATGATTCATGATTCATGATTCAATTCATGATTCATGATTCATGATTCAATTCATGATTCATGATTCGATTCATGATTCATGATTCATGATTCAATTCATGATTCATGATTCGATTCATGATTCATGATTCAATTCATGATTCATAATTTATGATTTATGATTCAATTCATGATTCATGATTCAAGATTCATGATTCATGATTCAATTCATGACTCATGATTCAATACATGATTCGAATTCTGATTCAATTTATGATTCATGATTTGATTTATGATTCATGATTCATGATTCATGATTCAATTCATAATTCATGATTTGATTTATGATTCATGATTCATGATTCATGATTCAATTCATGATTCATGATTCATGATTCATGATTCATGATTCAATTCATGATTCATGATTCATGATTCAGGATTCATGATTCAATTTCTGATTCATGATTCATGATTCATGATTCAATTCATGATTCATGATTCGATTCATGATTTTTGATTCATGATTCATGATTCGATTCATGATTCATGATTCATGATTCATTTCATGATTCATGATTTATGATTCATGATTCATGATTCAATTCATGATTCATGATTCATGAATTATGATTCAATTCATGATTCATGATTCATGATTCATGATTCATGATTCAATTCATGATTCATGATTCATGATTCAATTCATGATTCATGATTCATGATTCACTTCATGATTCATGATTCAATTTATGATTCATGATTCGATTCATGATTCATGATTCAATTCATGATTCATGATTCATGATTCAATTCATGATTCATGATTCATGATTCAATTCATGATTCAATTCATGACTCATGAATCATGATTCAATTTATGATTCATGATTCATGATTGATGAATTCAATTCATGATTCATGATTCATGATTTATGATTCAATTCATGATTCAATTCATGATTCATGATTCAATTCATGATTCATGATTCAATTCATGATTCATGATTCAATTCATGATTCATGATTCATGATTTATGATTCAATTCATGATTCAATTCATGATTCATGATTCATGATTCAATTCATGATTCAATTTATGATTCATGATTCAATTCATCATTCAATTCATGATTCATGATTCATGATTCAATTCATGATTCAATTCATGATTCATGATTCAATTCAAGATTCATTATTCGATTCATGATTCATGATTCAATTCATGATTTATGATTCATGATTCATGATTCATGATTCATGATTCAATTCATGATTCATGATTCAATTCATGATTCTAAATTCATGATTCATGATTCAATTTATGATTCATGATTCAATTCATGATTCGAATCCTGATTCAATTCATGATTCATGATTCATGATTCAATTCATGCTTCATGATTCATGATTCATGATTCATGATTCAATTCATGATTCATGATTCATGATTCAATTCATGATTCAATTCATGATTCATGATTCGATTCATGATTCTTGATTCATGATTCATGATTTGATTCATGATTCATGATTCATGATTCAATTCATGATTCATAATTCATGATTCATGATTCAATTCATGATTCATGATTCATGATTCATGATTCAATTCATAATTCATGATTCATGATTCATGATTCGATTCATGATTCATAATTCATGATTCATGATTCAATTCATGATTCATGATTCATGATTCATGATTCAATTCATAATTCATGATTCATGATTCATGATTCGATTCATGATTCTTGACTCATGATTCATGATTCGATTCATGATTCATGATTCATGATTTAATTCATGATTCATGATTCAATTAATGATTCAAGATTCAATTCATGATTCTTGATTCATGATTCATGATTCGATTCATGATTCATGATTCATGATTCAATTCATGATTCATGATTCATGATTCAATTCATGATTCAAGATTCATGATTCGATTCATGATTCATGATTCAATTCATGATTCATGATTCAATTCATGATTCATGATTCAATTCATGATTCATGATTCGATTCATGATTCATGATTCAATTCATGATTCATGATTCATGATTCAATTCATGATTCAATTCATGATTCATGATTCAATTCATGATTCATGATTCAATTCATGATTCATGATTCATGATTCAATTCATGATTCATGATTCATGATTCAATTCATGATTCATGATTCGATTCATAATTCATGATTCAATTCATGATTTATGATTCATGATTCATGATTCAATTCATGATTCATAATTCATGATTCATGATTCAATTCATGATTCATGATTCAATTCATGATTCGAATCCTGATTCAATTCATGATTCATGATTAATGATTCAATTCATGATTCTTGATTCATGATTCATGATTCATGATTCATGATTCAATTCATGATTCATGATTCATGATTCAATTCATGATTCATGATTCAATTCATGATTCAATTCATGATTCATGAATCGATTCATGATTCTTGATTCATGATTCATGATTCGATTCATGATTCATGATTCATGATTCAATTCATGATTCATGATTCATGATTCATGATTCAATTCATGATTCATGATTCATGATTCTTGATTCATGATTCATGATTTATGATTCAATTCATGATTCATGATTCATGATTCAATTTATGATTCATGATTCATGATTCAATTCATGATTCATGATTCAATTCATGATTCAATTCATGACTCATGAATCATGATTCAATTTATGATTCATGATTCATGATTCATGATTGATGAATTCAATTCATGATTCATGATTCATGATTTATGATTCAATTCATGATTCAATTCATGATTCATGATTCAATTCATGATTCATGATTCAATTCATGATTCATGATTTATGATTCAATTCATGATTCAATTCATGATTCATGATTCATGATTCAATTCATGATTCATGATTCATGATTCAATTCATGATTCAATTATGATTCATGATTCATTCATCATTCAATTCATGATTCATGATTCATGATTCAATTCATGATTCATGATTCAATTCATGATTCATGATTCAATTCATGATTCATTATTCGATTCATGATTCATGATTCATGATTCAATTCATGATTATGATTCATGATTCATGATCATGATTCATGATTCAATTCATGATTCATGATTCAATTCATGATTCGAATCCTGATTCAATTCATGATTCATGATTCATGATTCAATTCATGATTCATGATTCGATTCATGATTCTTGATTCATGATTCATGATTCGATTCATGATTCATGATTCATGATTCAATTCATGATTCATGATTCATGATTCATGATTCAATTCATGATTCATGATTCATGATTTATGATTCAATTCATAATTCATGATTCATGATTCGATTCATAATTCTTGACTCATGATTCATGATTCGATTCATGATTGATGATTCATGATTCATGATTTAATTCATGATTCATGATTCAATTAATGATTCAAGATTCATGATTCGATTCATGATTCATGATTCAATTCATGATTCAATTAATGATTCAATTCATGATTCAAGATTCATGATTCATGATTCAATTCATGATTCATGATTCAATTCATGATTCTTGATTCATGATTCATGATTCGATTCATGATTCATGATTCATGATTCAATTCATGATTCATGAATCATGATTCATGATTCATGATTCAATTAATGATTCAAGAGTCATGATTCGATTCATGATTCATGATTCAATTCATGATTCATGATTCAATTCATGATTCAAGATTCATGATTCATGATTCAATTCATGATTCATGATTCAATTCATGATTCTTGATTCATGATTCATGATTCGATTCATGATTCATGATTCATGATTCAATTCATGATTCATGAATCATGATTCATGATTCATTATTTAATTCATGATTCAAGATTCATGATTCATGATTCATGATTCATGATTCAATTCATGATTCATGAATCATGATTCATGATTCATGATTCAATTCATGATTCAAGATTCATGATTCGATTCATGATTCATGATTCAATTCATGATTCATGATTCGATTCATGATTCATGATTCAATTCATGATTCATGATTCAATTCATGATTCAATTCATGATTCATGATTCAATTCATGATTCATGATTCAATTCATGATTCATGATTCAATTCATGATTCAATTCATGATTCATGATTCAATTCATGATTCATGATTCAATTCATGATTCATGATTCAATTCATGATTCATGATTCAATTCATGATTCATGATTCAATTCATGATTCAATTCATGATTCATGATTCAATTCATGATTCATGATTCATGATTCAATTCATGATTCATGATTAATGATTCATTCATGATTCATGATTCAATTCATGATTCATGATTCAATCCATGATTCAATTCATGATTCATGATTCAATTCATGATTCTTGATTCATGATTCATGATTCGATTCATGATTCATGATTCATGATTCAATTCATGATTCATGATTCATGATTCATGATTCAATTCATGATTCATGATTCATGATTCATGATTCATGATTCATGATTTATGATTCAATTCATGATTCAATTCATGATTCATGATTCATGATTCAATTCATGATTCAATTTATGATTCATGATTCATGATTCAATTCATGATTCATGATTCATGATTCAATTCATGATTCAATTCATGACTCATGAATCATGATTCAATTTATGATTCATGATTCATGATTCATGATTGATGAATTCAATTCATGATTCATGATTTATGATTCAAATCATGATTCAATTCATGATTCATGATTCAATTCATGATTCATGATTCAATTCATGATTCATGATTCATGATTTATGATTCAATTCATGATTCAATTCATGAGTCATGATTCATAATCAATTCATGATTCATGATTCATGATTCAATTCATGATTCAATTTATGATTCATGATTCATGATTCAATTCATGATTCCTGATTCAATTCATGATTCATGATTCAATTCATGATTCATTATTCGATTCATGATTCATGATTCATGATTCAATTCATGATTTATGATTCATGATTCCATGATTCATGATTCATGATTCAATTCATGATTCATGATTCAATTCATGATTCTAAATTCATAATTCATGATTCAATTCATGATTCATGATTCAATTCATGATTCGAATCCTGATTCAATTCATGATTCATGATTCATGATTCAATTCATGATTCATGATTCATGATTCATGATTCATGATTCAATTCATGATTCATGATTCATGATTCAATTCATGATTCAATTCATGATTCATGATTCGATTCATGATTCTTGATTCATGATTCATGATTCGATTCATGATTCTTGATTCAATTCATGATTCATGATTCATGATTCATGATTCAATTCATAATTCATGATTCATGATTCATGATTCGATTCATGATTCTTGACTCATGATTCATGATTCGATCATGATTCATGATTCATGATTTAATTCATGATTCATGATTCAATTAATGATTCAAGATTCATGATTCGATTCATGATTCATGATTCAATTCATGATTCATGATTCAATTCATGATTCATGATTCAAGATTCATGATTCATGATTCAATTCATGATTCATGATTCAATTCATGATTCTTGATTCATGATTCATGATTCGATTCATGATTCATGATTCATGATTCAATTCATGATTCATGAATCATGACTCATGATTCATGATTCAATTAATGATTCAAGAGTCATGATTCGATTCATGATTCATGATTCAATTCATGATTCATGATTCAATTCATGATTCATGATTCAAGAATCATGATTCATGATTCAATTCATGATTCATGATTCAATTCATGATTCTTGATTCATGATTCTTGATTCGATTCATGATTCATGATTCAATTCATGATTCATGATTCAATTCATGATTCATGATTCAAGAATCATGATTCATGATTCAATTCATGATTCATGATTCAATTCATGATTCTTGATTCATGATTCTTGATTCGATTCATGATTCATGATTCATGATTCAATTCATGATTCATGAATCATGATTCATGATTCATGATTCAATTCATGATTCAAGATTCATGATTCATGATTCATGATTCATGATTCAATTCATGATTCATGAATCATGATTCATGATTCATGATTCAATTCATGATTCAAGATTCATGATTCGATTCATGATTCATGATTCAATTCATGATTCATGATTCGATTCATGATTCATGATTCAATTCATGATTCATGATTCATGATTCAATTCATGATTCAATTCATGATTCATGATTCAATTCATGATTCATGATTCAATTCATGATTCATGATTCATGATTCAATTCATGATTCATGATACATGATTCAATTCATGATTCATAATTCATGATTCAATTCATGATTCAATTTATGATTCATGATTCATGATTCATGATTTAATTCATGATTCAATTCATGATTCATGATTCAATTCATGATTCAATTCATGATTCATGATTCATGATTCAATTCATGATTCATGATTCAATTCATGATTCATGATTCAATCATGATTCATGATTCGATTCATGATTCATGATTCAATTCATGATTTATGATTCATGATTCATGATTCATGATTCATGATTCAATTCATGATTCATGATTCAATTCATGATTCATGATTCAATTCATGATTCATAATTCATGATTCATGATTCAATTCATGATTCATGATTCAATTCATGATTCATAATTCATGATTCATGATTCAATTCATGATTCATGATTCAATTCATGATTCGAATCCTGATTCAATTCATGATTCATGATTAATGATTCAATTCATGATTCATGATTCATGATTCATGATTCATGATTCATGATTCAATTGATGATTCATGATTCGATTCATGATTCATGATTAATGATTCAATTCATGA
>NW_027448395.1:0-44644 GCF_038048845.1 Mixophyes fleayi
TTTCATGATTCATGATTCATGATTCATGATTCAATTCATGATTCATGATTCATGATTCATGATTCAATTCATGATTCAAGATTCATGATTCGATTCATGATTCATGATTCAATTCATGATTCGATTCATGATTCATGATTCGATTCATGATTCATGATTCATGATTCAATTCATGATTCATGATTCATGATTCAATTCATGATTCAATGATTCATGAATCAATTCATGATTCAATTCATGATTCATGATTTCGATTCATGATTCAATTCATGATTCAAGATTCATGATTTGATTCATGATTCCATGATTCAATTCATGATTCATGATTCATGATTCGATTCATGATTCAATTCATTATTCATGATTCCGATTCATGATTCATGATTCCATTCATGATTCATGATTCATGATTCATGATTCATGATTCATGATTCAATCATGATTCATGATTCATGATTCGATTCATGATTCATGATTCAATTCATGATTCATGATTCATGATTCAATTCATGATTCATGATTCATGATTCGATTCATGATTCAATTCATGATTCATGATTCGATTTATGATTCATGATTCATGATTCATGATTCATAATTCAATTCATGATTCATGATTCATGATTCAATTCATGATTTCATGATTCATGATTCAAGATTAATGATTAAATTCATGATTCATGATTGATGATTCAATTCATATTTCATGATTCATGATTCATGATTCAATTCATGATTCATGATTCATGATTCGATTCATGATTCATGATTCATGATTTGATTTATGATTCATGATTCATGATTCATGATTCATGATTCATGATTTATGATTCAATTCATGATTCATGATTCAATTTATGATTCATGATTCACGATTCATGATTCATGATTCAATTCATGATTCATGATTCATGATTCGATTCATGATTATATGATTTGATTCATGATTCATGATTCATGATTCGATTTAAGATTCTTATTCATGATTCATGATTCATTATTATTATTATTAATATTTATTTATAAGGCGCTTACAAGGCATCCCGCAGCGCAGTACAGAGACAAACAAAATCACAATTACAATGGCAGACAGCACAGTACAGTAAACACAGCAACTCAGTACGCTCAATGCACAGCTAGAGAGGGCGGGGAAGGGGGAGGGAGGATCCGGAAAATGACGGGGCCCAAGAAGGGGGGCGTGGAAGACAGGGGAGACCCCCAGGGGGGAGGAGGGAGCGAAAAGTGGATGTGGGGTGGAGGGACCTTTGAGGAGGAGGCTAAGTAGCTGAGAGCAGGAGTTAGAAGTGGTGGAAACAGAGGAGAGATGGCCCTGCTCAAGGAGCGTACAATCTAAGGGTTTATCAAATGATTGATAAAATCGTACAATCTAATGATTCATGATTCAATTCATGAATTCATGATTCATGATTCATGATTCATGATTCATGATTCATGATTCAATTCATAATTCATGATTCAATTCATAATTCATAATTCAAGATTCATGATTCATGATTCAATTCATGATTCAATTCATGATTCATGATTCAATTCATGATTCATGATTCATGATTCAATTCATGATTCATGATTCATGATTCATGATTCATGATTCATGATTCGATTCATGATTCTTGACTCATGATTCATGATTCGATTCATGATTCATGATTCATTATTCAATTCATGATTCATGATTCATGATTTATGATTCGATTCATGATTCATGATTCGATTTAAGATTCATAATTCATGATTCATGATTCATGATTCATGATTCATGATTCATGATTCATGATTCATGATTCAATTCATGATTCATGATTCAATTCATAATTCATAATTCAAGATTCATGATTCATGATTCAATTCATGATTCATGATTCATGATTCAATTCATGATTCATGATTCATGAATTATTATTCAATTCATGATTTATGATTCATGATTCAATTCATGATTCATGATTCATGATTCATGATTCGATTCATGATTTATGATTTATGATTCAATTCATGATTCATGATTCATGATTCGATTCATGATTCATGATTCGATTCATGATTCATGATTTATGATTCAATTCATGATTCATGATTCATGATTCATGATTTAATACATGATTCATGATTCATGATTCAATTCATGATTCATCATTCGATTCATGATTTTTTACTCATGATTCATGATTCGATTCATGTTTCATGATTCATTATTCAATTCATGATTCATGATTCAATTCATGATTCAAGATTCATGATTCGATTCATGATTCAAGATTCATGATTCGATTCATGATTCATGATTCAATTCATGATTCATTATTCAATTCATGATTCATGATTCAATTCATGATTCAAGATTCATGATTCGATTCATGATTCAAGATTCATGATTCGATTCATGATTCATGATTCAATTCATGATTCTTGATTCATGATTCATGATTCGATTCATGATTCATGATTCAATTAATGATTCATGATTCGATTCATGATTCAATTCATGATTCAAGATTCATGATTCGATTCATGATTCATGATACAATTCATGATTCATGATTCATGATTCGATTCATGATTCAATTCATTATTCATGATTCGATTCATGATTCATGATTCAATTCATGATGCATGATTCATGATTCATGATTCAATTCATGATTCATGATTCATGATTCGATTCATGATTCATGATTCAATTCATGATTCATGATTCATGATTCAATTCATGATTCATGATTCATGATTCGATTCATGATTCAATTCATGATTCATGATTCGATTTATGATTCATGATTCATGATTCATGATTCATGATTCAATTCATGATTCATGATTCATGATTCAATTCATGATTCATGATTCATGATTCAAGATTCATGATTCAATTCATGATTCATGATTCAATTCATATTTCATGATTCATGATTCATGATTCAATTCATGATTCATGATTCAATTCATGATTCATGATTCATGATTCGATTCATGATTCATGATTCATGATTCGATTTATGATTCATGATTCATGATTCATGATTCATGATTCATGATTTATGATTCAATTCATAAATCATGATTCAATTTATGATTCATGATTCACGATTCACGATTCATGATTCATGATTCGATTCATAATTCATGATTTATGATTCATGATTCAATTCATGATTCATGATTCATGATTCGATTTCATGATTTATGATTCGATTCATGATTCATGATTCATGATTCGATTTAAGATTCATAATTCATGATTCATGATTCATGATTCATGATTCATGATTCATGATTCATGATTCATGATTCAATTCATGATTCATGATTCATCATTCAATTCATGATTCATGATTCATGATTCATGATTCATGATTCGATTCATGATTCTTGATTCATGATTCATGATTCGATTCATGATTCATGATTCATGATTCAATTCATGATACATGATTCATGATTCATGATTCATGATTCAATTCATGATTCATGATTCGATTCATGATTCATGATTCATGATTCAATTCATGATTCATGATTCATGATTCATGATTCAATTCATGATTCATGATTCAATTCATGATTCATGATTCAAGATTCATGATTCATGATTCAATTCATAATTCATAATTCAAATCATGATTTGAATCCTGATTCAACTCATGATTCATTATTCGATTTATGATTCATGATTCATGATTCATGATTCATAATTCAATTCATGATTCATGATTCATGATTCGTTTCATGATTCATGATTCAATTCATGATTCATGATTCAATGTATGATTCATGATTCATGATTCAATTCATGATTCATGATTCATGATTCGATTCATGATTCATGATTCAATTCATGATTCAATTAATGATTCATGATTCATGATTCATGATTCATGATTCAATTTATGATTCATGATTCATGATTCATGATTCGATTCATGATTCATGATTCGATTTATGATTCATGATGCATGATTCATGATTCATGATTCATGATTCAATTCATGATTCATGATTCATGATTCAATTCATAAGTCATGATTCATGATTCATGATTCAATTCATGACTCATGATTCATGATTCAATTCATGATTCATGATTAATGATTCGATTTGTGATTCATGATTCATGATTCATGATTCATGATTCATGATTCAATTCATGATTCATGATTCATGATTCGATTTATGATTCATGATTCATGATTCATGATTCAATTCATGATTTATGATTTATGATTCAATTCATGATTCATGATTCATGATTCGATTCATGATTCATGATTCGATTTATGATTCTTGATTCATGATTCATGATTCATGATTCAATTCATGATTCATGATTCATGATTCAATTCATGATTCATGATTCATGATTCATGATTCATGATTCATGATTCGATTCATGATTCTTGACTCATGATTCATGATTCGATTCATGATTCATGATTCATGATTCAATTCATGATTCAAGATTCATGATTCGATTCATGATTCATGATCCAATTCATGATTCATGATTCATGATTCAAGATTCATGATTCATGATTCAATTCATAATTCATGATTCATGATTCAATTCATGATTCATGATTCATGATTCATGATTCGATTCATGATTCTTGATTCATGATTCGATTCATGATTCATGATTCAATTCATGATTCATGATTCATGATTCTTGATTCATGATTCAATTCATGATTCATGATTCGATTCATGATTCATAATTCATGATTCAATTCATGATTCATGATTCATGATTCATGATTCGATTCATGATTCAATTCATGATTCATGATTCAATTCATGATTCATGATTCGATTCATGATTCAATTCATGATTCAAGATTCATGATTCAATTCATGATTCATGATACAATTCATGATTCATGATACAATTCATGATTCATGATTCATGATTCGATTCATGATTCAATTCATTATTCATGATTCGATTCATGATTCATGATTCAATTCATGATTCATGATTCATGATTCATGATTCATGATTCATGATTCAATTCATGATTCATGATTCATGATTCGATTCATGATTCATGATTCAATTCATGATTCATGATTCAATTCATGATTCATGATTCGATTCATGATTCAATTCATGATTCATGATTCGATTTATGATTCATGATTTATGATTCATGATTCATGATTCATGATTCAATTCATGATTCATGATTCATGATTCAATTCATGATTCATGATTCATGATTCATGATTCAATTCATATTTCATGATTCATGATTCATGATTCAATTCATGATTCATGATTCATGATTCGATTCATGATTCATGATTCATGATTCAATTCATGATTCATGATTCATGATTCAATTCATATTTCATGATTCATGATTCATGATTCAATTCATGATTCATGATTCATGATTCGATTCATGATTCATGATTCATGATTCGATTTATGATTCATGATTCATGATTCATGATTCATGATTCATGATTCATGATTTAATTTATGATTCACGATTCACGATTCATGATTCATGATTCATGATTCGATTCATGATTCATGATTTATGATTCATGATTCAATTTATGATTCATGATTCATGATTCGATTCATGATTTATGATTCGATTCATGATTCATGATTCATGATTCGATTTAAGATTCATAATTCATGATTCATGATTCATGATTCATGATTCATGATTCAATTCATGATTCATGATTCATAATTCATGATTCATGATTCAATTCATGAATCATGATTCATCATTCAATTCATGATTCATGATTCATGATTCATGATTCATGATTCGATTCATGATTCTTGATTCATGATTCATGATTCGATTCATGATTCATGATTCATGATTCGATTCATGATTCATGATTCATGATTCATGATTCATGATTCAATTCATGATTCATGATTCGATTCATGATTCATGATTCATGATTCAATTCATGATTCATGATTCATGATTCATGATTCAATTCATGATTCATGATTCAATTCATGATTCATGATTCAAGATTCATGATTCATGATTCAAGATTCATGATTCATGATTCAATTCATAATTCATAATTCAAATCATGATTCGAATCCTGATTCAACTCATGATTCATTATTCGATTTATGATTCATGATTCATGATTCATGATTCATAATTCAATTCATGATTCATGATTCATGATTCGATTCATGATTCATGATTCAATTCATGATTCATGATTCAATGTATGATTCATGATTCATGATTCAATTCATGATTCATGATTCATGATTCGATTCATGATTCATGATTCAATTCATGATTCAATTCATGATTCAATTTATGATTCATGATTCATGATTCATGATTCAATTTATGATTCATAATTCATGATTCATGATTCGATTCATGATTCATGATTCGATTTATGATTCATGATGCATGATTCATGATTCATGATTCATGATTCAATTCATGATTCATGATTCATGATTCAATTCATAAGTCATGATTCATGATTCATGATTCAATTCATGATTCATGATTCATGATTCAATTCATGATTCATGATTAATGATTCGATTTATGATTCATGATTCATGATTCATGATTCATGATTCAATTCATGATTCATGATTCATGATTCAATTCATGATTCATGATTCATGATTCATGATTCATGATTCATGATTCATGATTCATGATTCGATTTATGATTCATGATTCATGATTCATGATTCAATTCATGATTTATGATTTATGATTCAATTCATGATTCATGATTCATGATTCGATTCATGATTCATGATTCGATTTATGATTCTTGATTCATGATTCATGATTCATGATTCAATTCATGATTCATGATTCATGATTCAATTCATGATTCATGATTCATGATTCATGATTCATGATTCGATTCATGATTCTTGACTCATGATTCATGATTCGATTCATGATTCATGATTCGATTCATGATTCATGATTCGATTCATGATTCTTGATTTATGATTGATGATTCGATTCATGATTCATGATTCATGATTCAATTCATGATTCATGATTCGATTCATGATTCATGATTCATGATTCATGATTCATGATTCAATTCATGATTCATGATTCATGATTCATGATTCAATTCATGATTCAAGATTCATGATTCGATTCATGATTCATGATTCAATTCATGATTCGATTCATGATTCATGATTCGATTCATGATTCATGATTCATGATTCAATTCATGATTCATGATTCATGATTCAATTCATGATTCATGATTCATGATTCAATTCATGATTCAATTCATGATTCATGATTCGATTCATGATTCAATTCATGATTCAAGATTCATGATTTGATTCATGATTCATGATTCAATTCATGATTCATGATTCATGATTCGATTCATGATTCAATTCATTATTCATGATTCGATTCATGATTCATGATTCCATTCATGATTCATGATTCATGATTCATGATTCATGATTCATGATTCAATTCATGATTCATGATTCATGATTCGATTCATGATTCATGATTCAATTCATGATTCATGATTCATGATTCAATTCATGATTCATGATTCATGATTCGATTCATGATTCAATTCATGATTCATGATTCGATTTATGATTCATGATTCATGATTCATGATTCATAATTCAATTCATGATTCATGATTCATGATTCAATTCATGATTCATGATTCATGATTCAAGATTAATGATTAAATTCATGATTCATGATTGATGATTCAATTCATATTTCATGATTCATGATTCATGATTCAATTCATGATTCATGATTCATGATTCATGATTCGATTCATGATTCATGATTCATGATTTGATTTATGATTCATGATTCATGATTCATGATTCATGATTCATGATTTATGATTCAATTCATGATTCATGATTCAATTTATGATTCATGATTCACGATTCATGATTCATGATTCAATTCATGATTCATGATTCATGATTCGATTCATGATTTATGATTTGATTCATGATTCATGATTCATGATTCGATTTAAGATTCATAATTCATGATTCATGATTCATTATTATTATTATTAATATTTATTTATAAGGCGCTACAAGGCATCCGCAGCGCAGTACAGAGACAAACAAAATCACAATACAATGGCAGACAGCACAGTACAGTAAACACAGCAACTCAGTACGCTCAATGCACAGCTAGAGAGGGCGGGGAAGGGGGAGGGAGGATCCGAAAATGACGGGGCCCAAGAAGGGGGGCGTGGAAGACAGGGAGACCCCCAGGGGGGAGGAGGGAGCGAAAGTGGATGTGGGGTGGAGGACCTTTGAGGAGGAGGGCTAAGTAGCTGGAGAGCAGAGTTAGAAGTGGTGGAAACAGGAGGAGAGATGGCCCTGCTCAGAGGAGCGTACAATCTAAGGGTTTATCAAATGATTGATAAAATCGTACAATCTAATGATTCATGATTCAATTCATGATTCATGATTCATGATTCATGATTCATGATTCATGATTCATGATTCAATTCATAATTCATGATTCAATTCATAATTCATAATTCAAGATTCATGATTCATGATTCAATTCATGATTCAATTCATGATTCATGATTCAATTCATGATTCATGATTCATGATTCAATTCATGATTCATGATTCATGATTCATGATTCATGATTCATGATTCGATTCATGATTCTTGACTCATGATTCATGATTCGATTCATGATTCATGATTCATTATTCAATTCATGATTCATGATTCATGATTTATGATTCGATTCATGATTCATGATTCGATTTAAGATTCATAATTCATGATTCATGATTCATGATTCATGATTCATGATTCATGATTCATGATTCATGATTCAATTCATGATTCATGATTCAATTCATAATTCATAATTCAAGATTCATGATTCATGATTCAATTCATGATTCATGATTCATGATTCAATTCATGATTCATGATTCATGAATTATTATTCAATTCATGATTTATGATTCATGATTCAATTCATGATTCATGATTCATGATTCATGATTCGATTCATGATTTATGATTTATGATTCAATTCATGATTCATGATTCATGATTCGATTCATGATTCATGATTCGATTCATGATTCATGATTTATGATTCAATTCATGATTCATGATTCATGATTCATGATTTAATACATGATTCATGATTCATGATTCAATTCATGATTCATCATTCGATTCATGATTTTTTACTCATGATTCATGATTCGATTCATGTTTCATGATTCATTATTCAATTCATGATTCATGATTCAATTCATGATTCAAGATTCATGATTCGATTCATGATTCAAGATTCATGATTCGATTCATGATTCATGATTCAATTCATGATTCATTATTCAATTCATGATTCATGATTCAATTCATGATTCAAGATTCATGATTCGATTCATGATTCAAGATTCATGATTCGATTCATGATTCATGATTCAATTCATGATTCTTGATTCATGATTCATGATTCGATTCATGATTCATGATTCATGATTCAATTAATGATTCATGATTCGATTCATGATTCAATTCATGATTCAAGATTCATGATTCGATTCATGATTCATGATACAATTCATGATTCATGATTCATGATTCGATTCATGATTCAATTCATTATTCATGATTCGATTCATGATTCATGATTCAATTCATGATGCATGATTCATGATTCATGATTCAATTCATGATTCATGATTCATGATTCGATTCATGATTCATGATTCAATTCATGATTCATGATTCATGATTCAATTCATGATTCATGATTCATGATTCGATTCATGATTCAATTCATGATTCATGATTCGATTTATGATTCATGATTCATGATTCATGATTCATGATTCAATTCATGATTCATGATTCATGATTCAATTCATGATTCATGATTCATGATTCAAGATTCATGATTCAATTCATGATTCATGATTCAATTCATATTTCATGATTCATGATTCATGATTCAATTCATGATTCATGATTCATGATTCGATTCATGATTCATGATTCATGATTCGATTTATGATTCATGATTCATGATTCATGATTCATGATTCATGATTTATGATTCAATTCATAAATCATGATTCAATTTATGATTCATGATTCACGATTCACGATTCATGATTCATGATTCGATTCATAATTCATGATTTATGATTCATGATTCAATTCATGATTCATGATTCATGATTCGATTCATGATTTATGATTCGATTCATGATTCATGATTCATGATTCGATTTAAGATTCATAATTCATGATTCATGATTCATGATTCATGATTCATGATTCATGATTCATGATTCATGATTCATGATTCAATTCATGATTCATGATTCATCATTCAATTCATGATTCATGATTCATGATTCATGATTCATGATTCGATTCATGATTCTTGATTCATGATTCATGATTCGATTCATGATTCATGATTCATGATTCAATTCATGATACATGATTCATGATTCATGATTCATGATTCAATTCATGATTCATGATTCGATTCATGATTCATGATTCATGATTCAATTCATGATTCATGATTCATGATTCATGATTCAATTCATGATTCATGATTCAATTCATGATTCATGATTCAAGATTCATGATTCATGATTCAATTCATAATTCATAATTCAAATCATGATTTGAATCCTGATTCAACTCATGATTCATTATTCGATTTATGATTCATGATTCATGATTCATGATTCATAATTCAATTCATGATTCATGATTCATGATTCGTTTCATGATTCATGATTCAATTCATGATTCATGATTCAATGTATGATTCATGATTCATGATTCAATTCATGATTCATGATTCATGATTCGATTCATGATTCATGATTCGATTCATGATTCATGATTCGATTCATGATTCTTGATTTATGATTGATGATTCGATTCATGATTCATGATTCTTGATTCAATTCATGATTCATGATTCGATTCATGATTCATGATTCATGATTCATGATTCATGATTCAATTCATGATTCATGATTCATGATTCATGATTCAATTCATGATTCAAGATTCATGATTCGATTCATGATTCATGATTCAATTCATGATTCGATTCATGATTCATGATTCGATTCATGATTCATGATTCATGATTCAATTCATGATTCATGATTCATGATTCAATTCATGATTCATGATTCATGATTCAATTCATGATTCAATTCATGATTCATGATTCGATTCATGATTCAATTCATGATTCAAGATTCATGATTTGATTCATGATTCATGATTCAATTCATGATTCATGATTCATGATTCGATTCATGATTCAATTCATTATTCATGATTCGATTCATGATTCATGATTCCATTCATGATTCATGATTCATGATTCATGATTCATGATTCATGATTCAATTCATGATTCATGATTCATGATTCGATTCATGATTCATGATTCAATTCATGATTCATGATTCATGATTCAATTCATGATTCATGATTCATGATTCGATTCATGATTCAATTCATGATTCATGATTCGATTTATGATTCATGATTCATGATTCATGATTCATAATTCAATTCATGATTCATGATTCATGATTCAATTCATGATTCATGATTCATGATTCAAGATTAATGATTAAATTCATGATTCATGATTGATGATTCAATTCATATTTCATGATTCATGATTCATGATTCAATTCATGATTCATGATTCATGATTCATGATTCGATTCATGATTCATGATTCATGATTTGATTTATGATTCATGATTCATGATTCATGATTCATGATTCATGATTTATGATTCAATTCATGATTCATGATTCAATTTATGATTCATGATTCACGATTCATGATTCATGATTCAATTCATGATTCATGATTCATGATTCGATTCATGATTTATGATTTGATTCATGATTCATGATTCATGATTCGATTTAAGATTCATAATTCATGATTCATGATTCATTATTATTATTATTAATATTTATTTATAAGGCGCTACAAGGCATCCGCAGCGCAGTACAGAGACAAACAAAATCACAATACAATGGCAGACAGCACAGTACAGTAAACACAGCAACTCAGTACGCTCAATGCACAGCTAGAGAGGGCGGGGAAGGGGGAGGGAGGATCCGAAAATGACGGGGCCCAAGAAGGGGGGCGTGGAAGACAGGGAGACCCCCAGGGGGGAGGAGGGAGCGAAAGTGGATGTGGGGTGGAGGACCTTTGAGGAGGAGGGCTAAGTAGCTGGAGAGCAGAGTTAGAAGTGGTGGAAACAGGAGGAGAGATGGCCCTGCTCAGAGGAGCGTACAATCTAAGGGTTTATCAAATGATTGATAAAATCGTACAATCTAATGATTCATGATTCAATTCATGATTCATGATTCATGATTCATGATTCATGATTCATGATTCATGATTCAATTCATAATTCATGATTCAATTCATAATTCATAATTCAAGATTCATGATTCATGATTCAATTCATGATTCAATTCATGATTCATGATTCAATTCATGATTCATGATTCATGATTCAATTCATGATTCATGATTCATGATTCATGATTCATGATTCATGATTCGATTCATGATTCTTGACTCATGATTCATGATTCGATTCATGATTCATGATTCATTATTCAATTCATGATTCATGATTCATGATTTATGATTCGATTCATGATTCATGATTCGATTTAAGATTCATAATTCATGATTCATGATTCATGATTCATGATTCATGATTCATGATTCATGATTCATGATTCAATTCATGATTCATGATTCAATTCATAATTCATAATTCAAGATTCATGATTCATGATTCAATTCATGATTCATGATTCATGATTCAATTCATGATTCATGATTCATGAATTATTATTCAATTCATGATTTATGATTCATGATTCAATTCATGATTCATGATTCATGATTCATGATTCGATTCATGATTTATGATTTATGATTCAATTCATGATTCATGATTCATGATTCGATTCATGATTCATGATTCGATTCATGATTCATGATTTATGATTCAATTCATGATTCATGATTCATGATTCATGATTTAATACATGATTCATGATTCATGATTCAATTCATGATTCATCATTCGATTCATGATTTTTTACTCATGATTCATGATTCGATTCATGTTTCATGATTCATTATTCAATTCATGATTCATGATTCAATTCATGATTCAAGATTCATGATTCGATTCATGATTCAAGATTCATGATTCGATTCATGATTCATGATTCAATTCATGATTCATTATTCAATTCATGATTCATGATTCAATTCATGATTCAAGATTCATGATTCGATTCATGATTCAAGATTCATGATTCGATTCATGATTCATGATTCAATTCATGATTCTTGATTCATGATTCATGATTCGATTCATGATTCATGATTCATGATTCAATTAATGATTCATGATTCGATTCATGATTCAATTCATGATTCAAGATTCATGATTCGATTCATGATTCATGATACAATTCATGATTCATGATTCATGATTCGATTCATGATTCAATTCATTATTCATGATTCGATTCATGATTCATGATTCAATTCATGATGCATGATTCATGATTCATGATTCAATTCATGATTCATGATTCATGATTCGATTCATGATTCATGATTCAATTCATGATTCATGATTCATGATTCAATTCATGATTCATGATTCATGATTCGATTCATGATTCAATTCATGATTCATGATTCGATTTATGATTCATGATTCATGATTCATGATTCATGATTCAATTCATGATTCATGATTCATGATTCATGATTCAAGATTCATGATTCAATTCATGATTCATGATTCAATTCATATTTCATGATTCATGATTCATGATTCAATTCATGATTCATGATTCATGATTCGATTCATGATTCATGATTCATGATTCGATTTATGATTCATGATTCATGATTCATGATTCATGATTCATGATTTATGATTCAATTCATAAATCATGATTCAATTTATGATTCATGATTCACGATTCACGATTCATGATTCATGATTCGATTCATAATTCATGATTTATGATTCATGATTCAATTCATGATTCATGATTCATGATTCGATTCATGATTTATGATTCGATTCATGATTCATGATTCATGATTCGATTTAAGATTCATAATTCATGATTCATGATTCATGATTCATGATTCATGATTCATGATTCATGATTCATGATTCAATTCATGATTCATGATTCATCATTCAATTCATGATTCATGATTCATGATTCATGATTCATGATTCGATTCATGATTCTTGATTCATGATTCATGATTCGATTCATGATTCATGATTCATGATTCAATTCATGATACATGATTCATGATTCATGATTCATGATTCAATTCATGATTCATGATTCGATTCATGATTCATGATTCATGATTCAATTCATGATTCATGATTCATGATTCATGATTCAATTCATGATTCATGATTCAATTCATGATTCATGATTCAAGATTCATGATTCATGATTCAATTCATAATTCATAATTCAAATCATGATTTGAATCCTGATTCAACTCATGATTCATTATTCGATTTATGATTCATGATTCATGATTCATGATTCATAATTCAATTCATGATTCATGATTCATGATTCGTTTCATGATTCATGATTCAATTCATGATTCATGATTCAATGTATGATTCATGATTCATGATTCAATTCATGATTCATGATTCATGATTCGATTCATGATTCATGATTCAATTCATGATTCAATTAATGATTCATGATTCATGATTCATGATTCATGATTCAATTTATGATTCATGATTCATGATTCATGATTCGATTCATGATTCATGATTCGATTTATGATTCATGATGCATGATTCATGATTCATGATTCATGATTCAATTCATGATTCATGATTCATGATTCAATTCATAAGTCATGATTCATGATTCATGATTCAATTCATGACTCATGATTCATGATTCAATTCATGATTCATGATTAATGATTCGATTTGTGATTCATGATTCATGATTCATGATTCATGATTCATGATTCAATTCATGATTCATGATTCATGATTCGATTTATGATTCATGATTCATGATTCATGATTCAATTCATGATTTATGATTTATGATTCAATTCATGATTCATGATTCATGATTCGATTCATGATTCATGATTCGATTTATGATTCTTGATTCATGATTCATGATTCATGATTCAATTCATGATTCATGATTCATGATTCAATTCATGATTCATGATTCATGATTCATGATTCATGATTCATGATTCGATTCATGATTCTTGACTCATGATTCATGATTCGATTCATGATTCATGATTCATGATTCAATTCATGATTCAAGATTCATGATTCGATTCATGATTCATGATCCAATTCATGATTCATGATTCATGATTCAAGATTCATGATTCATGATTCAATTCATAATTCATGATTCATGATTCAATTCATGATTCATGATTCATGATTCATGATTCGATTCATGATTCTTGATTCATGATTCGATTCATGATTCATGATTCATGATTCAATTCATGATTCATGATTCATGATTCTTGATTCATGATTCAATTCATGATTCATGATTCGATTCATGATTCATAATTCATGATTCAATTCATGATTCATGATTCATGATTCATGATTCGATTCATGATTCAATTCATGATTCATGATTCAATTCATGATTCATGATTCGATTCATGATTCAATTCATGATTCAAGATTCATGATTCAATTCATGATTCATGATACAATTCATGATTCATGATACAATTCATGATTCATGATTCATGATTCGATTCATGATTCAATTCATTATTCATGATTCGATTCATGATTCATGATTCAATTCATGATTCATGATTCATGATTCATGATTCATGATTCATGATTCATGATTCAATTCATGATTCATGATTCATGATTCGATTCATGATTCATGATTCAATTCATGATTCATGATTCAATTCATGATTCATGATTCGATTCATGATTCAATTCATGATTCATGATTCGATTTATGATTCATGATTTATGATTCATGATTCATGATTCATGATTCAATTCATGATTCATGATTCATGATTCAATTCATGATTCATGATTCATGATTCATGATTCAATTCATATTTCATGATTCATGATTCATGATTCAATTCATGATTCATGATTCATGATTCGATTCATGATTCATGATTCATGATTCAATTCATGATTCATGATTCATGATTCAATTCATATTTCATGATTCATGATTCATGATTCAATTCATGATTCATGATTCATGATTCGATTCATGATTCATGATTCATGATTCGATTTATGATTCATGATTCATGATTCATGATTCATGATTCATGATTCATGATTTAATTTATGATTCACGATTCACGATTCATGATTCATGATTCATGATTCGATTCATGATTCATGATTTATGATTCATGATTCAATTTATGATTCATGATTCATGATTCGATTCATGATTTATGATTCGATTCATGATTCATGATTCATGATTCGATTTAAGATTCATAATTCATGATTCATGATTCATGATTCATGATTCATGATTCAATTCATGATTCATGATTCATAATTCATGATTCATGATTCAATTCATGAATCATGATTCATCATTCAATTCATGATTCATGATTCATGATTCATGATTCATGATTCGATTCATGATTCTTGATTCATGATTCATGATTCGATTCATGATTCATGATTCATGATTCGATTCATGATTCATGATTCATGATTCATGATTCATGATTCAATTCATGATTCATGATTCGATTCATGATTCATGATTCATGATTCAATTCATGATTCATGATTCATGATTCATGATTCAATTCATGATTCATGATTCAATTCATGATTCATGATTCAAGATTCATGATTCATGATTCAAGATTCATGATTCATGATTCAATTCATAATTCATAATTCAAATCATGATTCGAATCCTGATTCAACTCATGATTCATTATTCGATTTATGATTCATGATTCATGATTCATGATTCATAATTCAATTCATGATTCATGATTCATGATTCGATTCATGATTCATGATTCAATTCATGATTCATGATTCAATGTATGATTCATGATTCATGATTCAATTCATGATTCATGATTCATGATTCGATTCATGATTCATGATTCAATTCATGATTCAATTCATGATTCAATTTATGATTCATGATTCATGATTCATGATTCAATTTATGATTCATAATTCATGATTCATGATTCGATTCATGATTCATGATTCGATTTATGATTCATGATGCATGATTCATGATTCATGATTCATGATTCAATTCATGATTCATGATTCATGATTCAATTCATAAGTCATGATTCATGATTCATGATTCAATTCATGATTCATGATTCATGATTCAATTCATGATTCATGATTAATGATTCGATTTATGATTCATGATTCATGATTCATGATTCAATTCATGATTCATGATTCATGATTCAATTCATGATTCATGATTCATGATTCATGATTCATGATTCATGATTCATGATTCATGATTCGATTTATGATTCATGATTCATGATTCATGATTCAATTCATGATTTATAATTTATGATTCAATTCATGATTCATGATTCATGATTCGATTCATGATTCATGATTCGATTTATGATTCTTGATTCATGATTCATGATTCATGATTCAATTCATGATTCATGATTCATGATTCAATTCATGATTCATGATTCATGATTCATGATTCATGATTCGATTCATGATTCTTGACTCATGATTCATGATTCGATTCATGATTCATGATTCGATTCATGATTCATGATTCGATTCATGATTCTTGATTTATGATTGATGATTCGATTCATGATTCATGATTCATGATTCAATTCATGATTCATGATTCATGATTCTTGATTCATGATTCATGATTTATGATTTATGATTCAATTCATGATTCATGATTCAATTTATGATTCATGATTCACGATTCATGATTCATGATTCATGATTCGATTCATAATTCATGATTTATGATTCATGATTCAATTCATGATTCATGATTCATGATTCGATTCATGATTTATGATTCGATTCATGATTCATGATTCATGATTCGATTTAAGATTCATAATTCATGATTCATGATTCATGATTCATGATTCATGATTCAATTCATGATTCATGATTCATGATTCATGATTCATGATTCAATTCATGATTCATGATTCATGATTCGATTCATGATTCATGATTCATGATTCGATTCATGATTCTTGATTCATGATTCATGATTCGATTCATGATTCATGATTCATGATTCAATTCATGATACATGATTCATGATTCATGATTCATGATTCAATTCATGATTCATGATTCGATTCATGATTCATGATTCATGATTCAATTCATGATTCATGATTCATGATTCAATTCATGATTCATGATTCAATTCATGATTCATGATTCAAGATTCATGATTCATGATTCAATTCATAATTCATAATTTAAATCATGATTCGAATCCTGATTCAACTCATGATTCATTATTCGATTTATGATTCATGATTCATGATTCATGATTCATAATTCAATTCATGATTCATGATTCATGATTCGATTCATGATTCATGATTCAATTCATGATTCATGATTCAATGTATGATTCATGATTCATGATTCAATTCATGATTCATGATTCATGATTCGATTCATGATTCATGATTCAATTCATGATTCAATTTATGATTCATGATTCATGATTCATGATTCATGATTCGATTCATGATTCTTGATTCATGATTCATGATACAATTCATGATTCATGATTCATGATTCATGATTCATGATTCAATTCATGATTCATGATTCAATTCATGATTCATGATTCATGATTCATGATTCGATTCATGATTCCTGATTCATGATTCATGATTCGATTCATGATTCATGATTCATGATTCAATTCATGATTCATGATTCATGATTCTTGATTCATGATTCAATTCATGATTCATGATTCGATTCATGATTCATGATTCGATTCATGATTCATGATTCATGATTCAATTCATGATTCATGATTCATGATTCATGATTCATGATTCGATTCATGATTCATGATTCATGATTCAATTCATGATTCATGATTCATGATTCATGATTCATGATTCGATTCATGATTCAATTCATGATTCATGATTCATGATTCAATTCATGATTCATGATTCGATTCATGATTCAATTCATGATTTAAGATTCATGATTCGATTCATGATTCATGATACAATTCATGATTCATGATTCATGATTCGATTCATGATTCAATTTATTATTCATGATTCGATTCATGATTCATGATTCAATTCATGATTCATGATTCAATTCATGATTCATGATTCATGATTCAATTCATGATTCATGATTCATGATTCAATTCATATTTCATGATTCATGATTCATGATTCGATTCATGATTCATGATTCATGATTCGATTTATGATTCATGATTCATGATTCATGATTCATGATTCATGATTTATGATTCAATTCTTGATTCATGATTCAATTTATGATTCATGATTCACGATTCATGATTCATGATTCATGATTCGATTCATGATTCATGATTTATGATTCATGATTCAATTCATGATTCATGATTCATGATTCGATTCATGATTTATGATTCGATTCATGATTCATGATTCATGATTCGATTTAAGATTCATAATTCATGATTCATGATTCATGATTCATGATTCAATTCATGATTCATGATTCATGATTCATGATTCAATTCATGATTCATGATTCATCATTCAATTCATGATTCATGATTCATGATTCATGATTCATGATTCGATTCATGATTCTTGATTCATGATTCATGATTCGATTCATGATTCATGATTCAATTCATGATTCATGATTCATGATTCATGATTCATGATTCAATTCATGATTCATGATTCGATTCATGATTCATGATTCAATTCATGATTCATGATTCAATTCATGATTCATGATTCAAGATTCATGATTCATGATTCAATTCATAATTCATAATTCAAATCATGATTCGAATCCTGATTCAACTCATGATTCATTATTCGATTTATGATTCATGATTCATGATTCATGATTCATAATTCAATTCATGATTCATGATTCATGATTCGATTCATGATTCATGATTCAATTCATGATTCATGATTCAATGTATGATTCATGATTCATGATTCAATTCTTGATTCATGATTCATGATTCGATTCATGATTCATGATTCAATTCATGATTCAATTTATGATTCATGATTCATGATTCATGATTCATGATTCAATTTATGATTCATGATTCATGATTCATGATTCAATTCATGATTCATGATTCGATTTATGATTCATGATTCAATTCATGATTCATGATTCATGATTCAATTCATAAGTCATGATTCATGATTCAATTCATGATTCATGATTAATGATTCGATTTATGATTCATGATTCATGATTCATGATTCATGATTCAATTCATGATTCATGATTCATGATTCGATTTATGATTCATGATTCATGATTCAATTCATGATTTATGATTTATGATTCAATTCATGATTCATGATTCATGATTCATGATTCAATTCATGATTCGATTTATGATTCTTGATTCATGATTCATGATTCAATTCATGATTCATGATTCAATTCATGATTCATGATTCATGATTCATGATTCATGATTCATGATTCGATTCATGATTCTTGACTCATGATTCATGATTCGATTCATGATTCATGATTCGATTCATGATTCATGATTCGATTCATGATTCTTGATTCTTGATTCATGATTCAATTCATGATTCATGATTCATGATTCAATTCATGATTCATGATTCATGATTCTTGATTCATGATTCAATTCATGATTCATGATTCGATTCATGATTCATGATTCATGATTCAATTCATGATTCATGATTCATGATTCGATTTATGATTCATGATGCATGATTCATGATTAATGATTCATGATTCAATTCATGATTCATGATTCATGATTCAATTCATATTTCATGATTCA
Organism: Mixophyes fleayi; assembly: GCF_038048845.1. Lineage (NCBI taxonomy): Eukaryota > Metazoa > Chordata > Amphibia > Anura > Limnodynastidae > Mixophyes > Mixophyes fleayi. Next base: position 21,219 of record NW_027448395.1, read on the forward strand.
TGATTCATGATTCAATTCATGATTCATGATTCATGATTCGATTCATGATTCATGATTCATGATTCGATTTATGATTCATGATTCATGATTCATGATTCATGATTCATGATTTATGATTCAATTCATGATTCATGATTCAATTTATGATTCATGATTTACGATTCATGATTCATGATTCATGATTTATGATTTATGATTCAATTCATGATTTATGATTCATGATTCGATTCATGATTTATGATTCGATTCATGATTCATGATTCATGATTCGATTTAAGATTCATAATTCATGATTCATGATTCATGATTCATGATTCATGATTCATGATTCAATTCATGATTCATGATTCATCATTCAATTCATGATTCATGATTCATGATTCATGATTAATGATTCGATTCATGATTCTTGATTCATGATTCATGATTCGATTCATGATTCATGATTCATGATTCAATTCATGATTCATGATTCATGATTCATGATTTATGATTCAATTCATGATTCATGATTCGATTCATGATTCATGATTCATGATTCAATTCATGATTCATGATTCATGATTCATGATTCATGATTCAATTCATGATTCATGATTCAATTCATGATTCATGATTCAAGATTCATGATTCATGATTCAATTCATAATTCAAATCATGATTCGAATCCTGATTCAACTCATGATTCATTATTCGATTTATGATTCATGATTCATGATTCATGATTCATAATTCAATTCATGATTCATGATTCATGATTCGATTCATGATTCATGATTCAATTCATGATTCATGATTCAATGTATGATTCATGATTCATGATTCAATTCATGATTCATGATTCATGATTCGATTCATGATTCATGATTCAATTCATGATTCAATTTATGATTCATGATTCATGATTCATGATTCATGATTCAATTTATGATTCATGATTCATGATTCATGATTCGATTCATGATTCATGATTCGATTTATGATTCATGATGCATGATTCAATTTATGATTCATGATTCATGATTCATGATTCGATTCATGATTCATGATTCAATTCATGATTCATGATTCATGATTCATTTTATAAGTCATGATTCATGATTCATGATTCAATTCATGATTCATGATTCATGATTCAATTCATGATTCATGATTAATGATTCGATTTATGATTCATGATTCATGATTCATGATTCAATTCATGATTCATGATTCATGATTCAATTCATGATTCATGATTCATGATTCATGATTCATGATTCATGATTCGATTTATGATTCATGATTCATGATTCAATTCATGATTTATGATTTATTATTCAATTCATGATTCATGATTCATGATTCGATTCATGATTCATGATTCGATTTATGATTCTTGATTCATGATTCATGATTCATGATTCAATTCATGATTTATGATTCATGATTCAATTCATGATTCATGATTCATGATTCATGATTCATGATTCATGATTCTTGACTCATGATTCATGATTCTTGACTCATGATTCATGATTCGATTCATGATTCATGATTCGATTCATGATTCATGATTCGATTCATGATTCTTGATTCATGATTCATGATTCGATTCATGATTCATGATTCATGATTCAATTCATGATTCATGATTCATGATTCTTGATTCATGATTCAATTCATGATTCATGATTCGATACATGATTCATGATTCATGATTCAATTCATGATTCATGATTCATGATTCATGATTCATGATTCGATTCATGATTCAATTCATGATTTATGATTCATGATTCATGATTCAATTCATGATTCATGATTCGATTCATGATTCAATTCATGATTCAAGATTCATGATTCGATTCATGATTCATGATACAATTCATGATTCATGATACAATTCATGATTCATGATTCATGATTCGATTCATGATTCAATTCATTATTCATGATTCGATTCATGATTCAATTCATGATTCATGATTCGATTCATGATTCAATTCGATTCATGATTCATGATTCGATTCATGATTCAATTCATGATTCATGATTCATGATTCATGATTCAATTCATGATTCATGATTCGATTCATGATTCAATTCATGATTCAAGATTCATGATTCGATTCATGATTCATGATTCAATTCATGATTCAATTTATGATTCATGATTCATGATTCATGATTCATGATTCATGATTCAATTTATGATTCATGATTCATGATTCATGATTCGATTCATGATTCATGATTCGATTTATGATTCATGATGCATGATTCAATTTATGATTCATGATTCATGATTCATGATTCGATTCATGATTCATGATTCAATTCATGATTCATGATTCATGATTCATTTTATAAGTCATGATTCATGATTCATGATTCAATTCATGATTCATGATTCATGATTCAATTCATGATTCATGATTAATGATTCGATTTATGATTCATGATTCATGATTCATGATTCATGATTCAATTCATGATTCATGATTCATGATTCAATTCATGATTCATGATTCATGATTCGATTCATGATTCATGATTCGATTTATGATTCTTGATTCATGATTCATGATTCATGATTCAATTCATGATTCATGATTCATGATTCAATTCATGATTCATGATTCATGATTCATGATTCATGATTCATGATTCTTGACTCATGATTCATGATTCTTGACTCATGATTCATGATTCGATTCATGACTCATGATTCGATTCATGATTCATGATTCGATTCATGATTCTTGATTCATGATTCATGATTCGATTCATGATTCATGATTCTTGATTCATGATTCAATTCATGATTCATGATTCGATTCATGATTCATGATTCATGATTCAATTCATGATTCATGATTCATGATTCATGATTCATGATTCGATTCATGATTCAATTCATGATTTATGATTCATGATTCATGATTCAATTCATGATTCATGATTCGATTCATGATTCAATTCATGATTCAAGATTCATGATTCGATTCATGATTCATGATACAATTCATGATTCATGATACAATTCATGATTCATGATTCATGATTCGATTCATGATTCAATTCATTATTCATGATTCGATTCATGATTCAATTCATGATTCATGATTCGATTCATGATTCAATTCGATTCATGATTCATGATTCGATTCATGATTCAATTCATGATTCATGATTCATGATTCAATTCATGATTCATGATTCGATTCATGATTCAATTCATGATTCAAGATTCATGATTCGATTCATGATTCATGATACAATTCATGATTCATGATTCAATTCATGATTCATGATTCATGATTCGATTCATGATTCATGATTCAATTCATGATTCATGATTCATGATTCAATTCATGATTCATGATTCGATTCATGATTCAATTCATGATTCATGATTCGATTCATGATTCAATTCATGATTCATGATTCAATTCATGATTCATGATTCATGATTCGATTCATGATTCATGATTCAATTCATGATTCATGATTCATGATTCAATTCATGATTCATGATTCATGATTCGATTCATGATTCAATTCATGATTCATGATTCGATTTATGATTCATGATTTATGATTCATGATTCATGATTCCTGATTCAATTCATGATTCATGATTCATGATTCAATTCATGATTCATGATTCATGATTCAAGATTCATGATTCAATTCATGATTCATGATTCATGATTCATGATTCATGATTTATGATTCAATTCATGATTCATGATTCAATTTATGATTCATGATTCATGATTCACGATTCAAGATTCATGATTCGATTCATGATTCATGATTTATGATTCATGATTCAATTCATGATTCATGATTCATGATTCGATTCATGATTTATGATTCGATTCATGATTCATGATTCATGATTCGATTTAAGATTCATAATTCATGATTCATGATTCATGATTCATGATTCATGATTCAATTCATGATTCATGATTCATGATTCATGATTCAATTCATGATTCATGATTCATCATTCAATTCATGATTCATGATTCATGATTCATGATTCGATTCATGATTCTTGATTCATGATTCATGATTCGATTCATGATTCATGATTCATGATTCAATTCATGATTCATGATTCATGATTCATGATTCATGATTCAATTCATGATTCATGATTCGATTCATGATTCATGATTCATGATTCAATTCATAATTCATGATTCATGATTCATGATTCAATTCATGATTCATTATTCAATTCATGATTCATGATTCAAGATTCATGATTCATGATTCAATTCCTAATTCATAATTCAAATTATGATTGGAATCCTGATTCAACTCATGATTCATTATTCGATTTATGATTCATGATTCATGATTCATGATTCATAATTCAATTCATGATTCATGATTCATGATTCGATTCATGATTCATGATTCAATTCATGATTCATGATTCAATGTATGATTCATGATTCATGATTCAATTCATGATTCATGATTCATGATTCGATTCATGATTCATGATTCAATTCATGATTCAATTTATGATTCATGATTCATGATTCATGATTCATGATTCAATTTATGATTCATGATTCATTATTTATGATTCGATTCATGATTCATGATTCGATTTATGATTCATGATGCATGATTCATGATTCATGATTCATGATTCAATTCATGATTCATGATTCATGATTCAATTCATAAGTCATGATTCATGATTCATGATTCAATTCATGATTCATGATTCATGATTCAATTCATGATTCATGATTAATGATTCGATTTATGATTCATGATTCATGATTCATGATTCATGATTCAATTCATGATTCATGATTCATGATTCATGATTCATGATTCAATTCATGATTCATGATTCATGATTCTTGATTCATGATTCAATTCATGATTCATGATTCGATTCATGATTCATGATTCATGATTCAATTCATGATTCATGATTCATGATTCATGATTCGATTCATGATTCATTATTCGATTCATGATTCAATTCATGATTCAAGATTCATGATTCGATTCATGATTCATGATTCAATTCATGATTCAATTTATGATTCATGATTCATGATTCATGATTCATGATTCAATTTATGATTCATGATTCATGATTCATGATTCGATTCATGATTCATGATTCGATTTATGATTCATGATGCATGATTCAATTTATGATTCATGATTCATGATTCATGATTCGATTCATGATTCATGATTCAATTCATGATTCATGATTCATGATTCATTTTATAAGTCATGATTCATGATTCATGATTCAATTCATGATTCATGATTCATGATTCAATTCATGATTCATGATTAATGATTCGATTTATGATTCATGATTCATGATTCATGATTCATGATTCAATTCATGATTCATGATTCATGATTCAATTCATGATTCATGATTCATGATTCGATTCATGATTCATGATTCGATTTATGATTCTTGATTCATGATTCATGATTCATGATTCATGATTCTTGACTCATGATTCATGATTCTTGACTCATGATTCATGATTCGATTCATGATTCATGATTCGATTCATGATTCATGATTCGATTCATGATTCTTGATTCATGATTCATGATTCGATTCATGATTCATGATTCATGATTCATGATTCATGATTCGATTCATGATTCAATTCATGATTTATGATTCATGATTCATGATTCAATTCATGATTCATGATTCGATTCATGATTCAATTCATGATTCAAGATTCATGATTCGATTCATGATTCATGATACAATTCATGATTCATGATACAATTCATGATTCATGATTCATGATTCGATTCATGATTCAATTCATTATTCATGATTCGATTCATGATTCAATTCATGATTCATGATTCGATTCATGATTCAATTCGATTCATGATTCATGATTCGATTCATGATTCAATTCATGATTCATGATTCATGATTCAATTCATGATTCATGATTCGATTCATGATTCAATTCATGATTCAAGATTCATGATTCGATTCATGATTCATGATACAATTCATGATTCATGATTCAATTCATGATTCATGATTCATGATTCGATTCATGATTCATGATTCAATTCATGATTCATGATTCATGATTCAATTCATGATTCATGATTCGATTCATGATTCAATTCATGATTCATGATTCGATTCATGATTCAATTCATGATTCATGATTCAATTCATGATTCATGATTCATGATTCGATTCATGATTCATGATTCAAATCATGATTCATGATTCATGATTCAATTCATGATTCATGATTCATGATTCGATTCATGATTCAATTCATGATTCATGATTCGATTTATGATTCATGATTTATGATTCATGATTCATGATTCCTGATTCAATTCATGATTCATGATTCATGATTCAATTCATGATTCATGATTCATGATTCAAGATTCATGATTCAATTCATGATTCATGATTCAATTTATGATTCATGATTCACGATTCACGATTCATGATTCATGATTCGATTCATGATTCATGATTTATGATTCATGATTCAATTCATGATTCATGATTCATGATTCGATTCATGATTTATGATTCGATTCATGATTCATGATTCATGATTCGATTTAAGATTCATAATTCATGATTCATGATTCATGATTCATGATTCATGATTCAATTCATGATTCATGATTCATGATTCATGATTCAATTCATGATTCATGATTCATCATTCAATTCATGATTCATGATTCATGATTCATGATTCATGATTCGATTCATGATTCTTGATTCATGATTCATGATTCGATTCATGATTCATGATTCATGATTCAATTCATGATTCATGATTCATGATTCATGATTCATGATTCAATTCATGATTCATGATTCGATTCATGATTCATGATTCATGATTCAATTCATAATTCATGATTCATGATTCATGATTCAATTCATGATTCATTATTCAATTCATGATTCATGATTCAAGATTCATGATTCATGATTCAATTCCTAATTCATAATTCAAATTATGATTGGAATCCTGATTCAACTCATGATTCATTATTCGATTTATGATTCATGATTCATGATTCATGATTCATAATTCAATTCATGATTCATGATTCATGATTCGATTCATGATTCATGATTCAATTCATGATTCATGATTCAATGTATGATTCATGATTCATGATTCAATTCATGATTCATGATTCATGATTCGATTCATGATTCGTGATTCAATTCATGATTCAATTTATGATTCATGATTCATGATTCATGATTCAATTTATGATTCATGATTCATTATTTATGATTCGATTCATGATTCATGATTCGATTTATGATTCATGATGCATGATTCATGATTCATGATTCATGATTCAATTCATGATTCATGATTCATGATTCAATTCATAAGTCATGATTCATGATTCATGATTCAATTCATGATTCATGATTCATGATTCAATTCATGATTCATGATTAATGATTCGATTTATGATTCATGATTCATGATTCATGATTCATGATTCAATTCATGATTCATGATTCATGATTCATGATTCATGATTCATGATTCGATTTATGATTCATGATTCATGATTCAATTCATGATTTATGATTTATGATTCAATTCATGATTCATGATTCATGATTCGATTCATGATTCATGATTTGATTTATGATTCTTGATTCATTATTCATGATTCATGATTCAATTCATGATTCATGATTCATGATTCATGATTCATGATTCATGATTCATGATTCATGATTCGATTCATGATTCTTGACTCATGATTCATGATTCGATTCATGATTCATGATTCGATTCATGATTCATGATTCATGATTCAATTCATGATTCATGATTCATGATTCTTGATTCATGATTCAATTCATGATTCATGATTCGATTCATGATTCATGATTCATGATTCAATTCATGATTCATGATTCATGATTCATGATTCGATTCATGATTCAATTCATGAATCATGATTCATGATTCATGATTCAATTCATGATTCATGATTCGATTCATGATTCAATTCATGATTCAAGATTCATGATTCGATTCATGATTCATGATACAATTCATGATTCATGATACAATTCATGATTCATGATTCATGATTCGATTCATGATTCAATTCATTATTCATGATTCGATTCATGATTCATGATTCAATTCATGATTCATGATTCATGATTCAATTCATGATTCATGATTCATGATTCGATTCATGATTCATGATTCAATTCATGATTCATGATTCAATTCATGATTCATGATTCATGATTCGATTCATGATTCATGATTCATGATTCGATTTAAGATTCATAATTCATGATTCATGATTCATGATTCATGATTCATGATTCAATTCATGATTCATGATTCATGATTCATGATTCATGATTCAATTCATGATTCATGATTCATCATTCAATTCATGATTCATGATTCATGATTCAATTCATGATTCATGATTCATGATTCAATTCATGATTCATGATTCATGATTCATGATTCATGATTCAATTCATGATTCATGATTCGATTCATGATTCATGATTCATGATTCAATTCATGATTCATGATTCATGATTCATGATTCAATTCATGATTCATGATTCAATTCATGATTCATGATTCAAGATTCATGATTCATGATTCAATTCATAATTCATAATTCAAATCATGATTCAAATCCTGATTCAACTCATGATTCATTATTCGATTTATGAATCATGATTCATGATTCATGATTCATAATTCAATTCATGATTCATGATTCATGATTAGATTCATGATTTAATTCATGATTCATGATTCAATGTATGATTCATGATTCATGATTCAATTCATGATTCATGATTCATGATTCGATTCATGATTCATGATTCAATTCATGATTCAATTTATGATTCATGATTCATGATTCATGATTCAATTTATGATTCATGATTCATGATTCGATTCATGATTCATGATTCGATTTATTATTCATGATGCATGATTCATGATTCATGATTCATGATTCAATTCATGATTCAATTCATAAGTCATGATTCATGATTCATGATTCAATTCATGATTCATGATTCATGATTCAATTCATGATTCATGATTAATGATTCGATTTATGATTCATGATTCATGATTCATGATTCATGATTCATGATTCAATTCATGATTCATGATTCATGATTCAATTCATGATTCATGATTCATGATTCATGATTCATGATTCGATTTATGATTCATGATTCATGATTCATGATTCAATTCATGATTCATGATTCAATTCATGATTCATGATTCATGATTCATGATTCGATTCATGATTCATGATTCGATTTATGATTCTTGATTCATGATTCATGATTCGATTGATGATTCATGATTTATGATTCAATTCATGATTCATGATTCATGATTCATGATTCATGATTCATGATTCAATACATGATTCATGATTCATGATTCAATTCATAATTCATGATTCATGATTCATGATTCAATTCATGATTCATAATTCGATTCATGATTTTTTACTCATGATTCATGATTCGATTCATGTTTCATGATTCATTATTCAATTCATGATTCATGATTCATGATTCATGATTCAATTCATGATTCAAGATTCATGATTCGATTCATGATTCATGATTCAATTCATGATTCTTGATTCATGATTCATGATTTGATTCATGATTCATGATTCATGATTCAATTCATGATTCATGATTCGATTCATGATTCAATTCATGATTCAAGATTCATGATTCGATTCATGATTAATGATACAATTCATGATTCATGATTCATGATTCGATTCATGATTCGATTCATGATTCATGATTCGATTCATGATTCATGATTCAATACATGATTCATGATTCTTGATTCATGATTCATGATTCAATTCATGATTCATGATTCATTATTCGATTCATGATTTATGATTCGATTCATGATTCATGATTCATGATTCAATTCATGATTCATGATTCATGATTCATAATTCGATTCATGATTCTTGATTCATGATTCATGATTCGATTCATGATTCATGATTCATGATTCATGATTCATGATTCATGATTCATGATTCATGATTCAATTCATGATTCATGATTCAAGATTCATGATTCATGATTCAATTCATAATTCATAATTCAAATCATGATTCAAATCCTGATTCAACTCATGATTCATTATTTGATTTATGATTCATGATTCATGATTCATGATTCATGATTCATGATTCAATTCATGATTCATGATTCATGATTCATGATTCATGATTCAATTCATGATTCATGATTCATGATTCAATTCATGATTCATGATTCATGATTCATAATTCGATTCATGATTCTTGATTCATGATTCATGATTCGATTCATGATTCATGATTCATGATTCGATTCATGATTCATGATTCATGATTCATGATTCATGATTCAATTCATGATTCATGATTCGATTCATGATTCATGATTCAATTCATGATTCATGATTCAAGATTCATGATTCATGATTCAATTCATAATTCATAATTCAAATCATGATTCAAATCCTGATTCAACTCATGATTCATTATTCGATTTATGATTCATGATTCATGATTCATGATTCATAATTCAATTCATGATTCATGATTCATGATTCGATTCATGATTCATGATTCAATTCATGATTCATGATTCAATGTATGATTCATGATTCAAGATTCATGATTCATGATTCAATTCATAATTCATAATTCAAATCATGATTCAAATCCTGATTCAACTCATGATTCATTATTCGATTTATGAATCATGATTCATGATTCATGATTCATAATTCAATTCATGATTCATGATTCATGATTAGATTCATGATTTAATTCATGATTCATGATTCATAATTCAATTCATGATTCATGATTCATGATTAGATTCATGATTTAATTCATGATTCATGATTCAATGTATGATTCATGATTCATGATTCAATTCATGATTCATGATTCATGATTCGATTCATGATTCATGATTCAATTCATGATTCAATTTATGATTCATGATTCATGATTCATGATTCAATTTATGATTCATGATTCATGATTCGATTCATGATTCATGATTCGATTTATTATTCATGATGCATGATTCATGATTCATGATTCATGATTCAATTCATGATTCAATTCATAAGTCATGATTCATGATTCATGATTCAATTCATGATTCATGATTCATGATTCAATTCATGATTCATGATTAATGATTCGATTTATGATTCATGATTCATGATTCATGATTCATGATTCATGATTCAATTCATGATTCATGATTCATGATTCAATTCATGATTCATGATTCATGATTCATGATTCATGATTCGATTTATGATTCATGATTCATGATTCATGATTCAATTCATGATTCATGATTCAATTCATGATTCATGATTCATGATTCATGATTCGATTCATGATTCATGATTCGATTTATGATTCTTGATTCATGATTCATGATTCGATTGATGATTCATGATTTATGATTCAATTCATGATTCATGATTCATGATTCATGATTCATGATTCATGATTCAATACATGATTCATGATTCATGATTCAATTCATAATTCATGATTCATGATTCATGATTCAATTCATGATTCATAATTCGATTCATGATTTTTTACTCATGATTCATGATTCGATTCATGTTTCATGATTCATTATTCAATTCATGATTCATGATTCATGATTCATGATTCAATTCATGATTCAAGATTCATGATTCGATTCATGATTCATGATTCAATTCATGATTCTTGATTCATGATTCATGATTTGATTCATGATTCATGATTCATGATTCAATTCATGATTCATGATTCGATTCATGATTCAATTCATGATTCAAGATTCATGATTCGATTCATGATTAATGATACAATTCATGATTCATGATTCATGATTCGATTCATGATTCGATTCATGATTCATGATTCGATTCATGATTCATGATTCAATACATGATTCATGATTCTTGATTCATGATTCATGATTCAATTCATGATTCATGATTCATTATTCGATTCATGATTTATGATTCGATTCATGATTCATGATTCATGATTCAATTCATGATTCATGATTCATGATTCATAATTCGATTCATGATTCTTGATTCATGATTCATGATTCGATTCATGATTCATGATTCATGATTCATGATTCATGATTCATGATTCATGATTCATGATTCAATTCATGATTCATGATTCAAGATTCATGATTCATGATTCAATTCATAATTCATAATTCAAATCATGATTCAAATCCTGATTCAACTCATGATTCATTATTTGATTTATGATTCATGATTCATGATTCATGATTCATGATTCATGATTCAATTCATGATTCATGATTCATGATTCATGATTCATGATTCAATTCATGATTCATGATTCATGATTCAATTCATGATTCATGATTCATGATTCATAATTCGATTCATGATTCTTGATTCATGATTCATGATTCGATTCATGATTCATGATTCATGATTCGATTCATGATTCATGATTCATGATTCATGATTCATGATTCAATTCATGATTCATGATTCGATTCATGATTCATGATTCAATTCATGATTCATGATTCAAGATTCATGATTCATGATTCAATTCATAATTCATAATTCAAATCATGATTCAAATCCTGATTCAACTCATGATTCATTATTCGATTTATGATTCATGATTCATGATTCATGATTCATAATTCAATTCATGATTCATGATTCATGATTCGATTCATGATTCATGATTCAATTCATGATTCATGATTCAATGTATGATTCATGATTCAAGATTCAATTCATGATTCATGATTCATGATTCGATTCATGATTCAATTCATGATTCAATTTATGATTCATGATTCATGATTCAATTTATGATTCATGATTAATGATCATGATTCGATTCATGATTCATGATTCGATTTATTATTCATGATGCATGATTCATGATTCATGATTCATGATTCAATTCATGATTCATGATTCAATTCATAAGTCATGATTCATGATTCATGATTCAATTCATGATTCATGATTCATGATTCAATTCATGATTCATGATTAATGATTCGATTTATGATTCATGATTCATAATTCATGATTCATGATTCAATTCATGATTCATGATTCATGATTCAATTCATGATTCATGATTCATGATTCATGATTCATGATTCATGATTCATGATTCGATTTATGATTCATGATTCATGATTCATGATTCAATTCATGATTTATGATTTATGATTCAATTCATGATTCATGATTCATGATTCGATTCATGATTCATGATTCGATTTATGATTCTTGATTCATGATTCATGATTCGATTCATGATTCATGATTTATGATTCAATTCATGATTCATGATTCATGAATTATGATTCATGATTCATGATTCAATACATGATTCATGATTCAATTCATAATTCATGATTCATGATTCATGATTCAATTCATGATTCATGATTCGATTCATGATTTTTTACTCATGATTCATGATTCGATTCATGTTTCATGATTCATTATTCAATTCATGATTCATGATTCATGATTCAATTCATGATTCAAGATTCATGATTTGATTCATGATTCATGATTCAATTCATGATTCTTGATTCATGATTCATGATTTAATTCATGATTCATGATTCATGATTCAATTCATGATTCATGATTCATGGTTCAATTCATGATTCATGATTCATGATTCATGATTCGATTCATGATTCAATTCATGATTCAAGATTCATGATTCGATTCATGATTCATGATACAATTCATGATTCATGATTCATGATTCGATTCATGATTCAATTCATTATTCATGATTCGATTCATGATTCATGATTCATGATTCATGATTCATGATTCGATTCATGATTCAATTCATTATTCATGATTCGATTCATGATTCATGATTCATGATTTATGATTCATGATTCAATTCATGATTCATGATTCATGATTCGATTCATGATTCATGATTCAATTCATGATTCATGATTCGATTCATGATTTATGATTCGATTCATGATTCATGATTTGATTCATGATTCATGATTCATGATTCATGATTCATGATTCAATTCATGATTCATGATTCATGATTCATGATTCAATTCATGATTCATGATTCATGATTCATGATTCGATTCATGATTCTTGATTCATGATTCATGATTCGATTCATGATTCATGAATCATGATTCAATTCATGATTCATGATTCATGATTCAATTCATGATTTATGATTCGATTCATGATTCATGATTCATGATTCAATTCATGATTCATGATTCAATTCATGATTCATGATTCAAGATTCATGATTCATGATTCAATTCAAAATTCATAATTCAAATCATGATTCGAATCCTGATTCAACTCATGATTCATTATTCGATTTATGATTCATGATTCATGATTCATGATTCATGATTCATTATTCGATTTATGATTCATGATTCATGATTCATGATTCATGATTCAATTCATGATTCATGATTTATGATTCGATTCATGATTCATGATTCAATTCATGATTCATGATTCAATGTATGATTCATGATTCAATTCATAATTCATGATTCAATGTATGATTCATGATTCATGATTCAATTCATGATTCATGATTCATGATTCATGATTCGATTCATGATTCATGATTCAATTCATGATTCAATTTATGATTCATGATCCATGATTCAATTTATGATTCATGATTCATGATTCATGATTCGATTTATGATTCATGATGCATGATTCATGATTCATGATTCATAATTCAATTCATGATTCATGATTCATGATTCAATTCAAAAGTCATGGTTCATGATTCATGATTCAATTCATGATTCATGCTTCATGATTCGATTCATGATTCATGATTAATGATTCGATTTATGATTCATGATTCATGATGCATGATTCATGATTCATGATTCATAATTCAATTCATGATTCATGATTCAATTCATAAGTCATGATTTATGATTCATGATTCAATTCATGATTCATGATTCATGATTCGATTCATGATTCATGATTAATGATTCGATTTATGATTCATGATTCATGATTCATGATTCATGATTCAATTCATGATTCATAATTCATGATTCAATTCATGATTCATGATTCATTATTCATGATTCATGATTTGATTTATGATTCATGATTCATGATTCATGATTCAATTCATGATTTATGATTTATGATTCAATTCATGATTCATGATTCATGATTCGATTCATGATTCATGATTTATGATTCAATTCATGATTCATGATTCATGATTCATGATTCATGATTCATGATTCAATACATGATTCATGATTCATGATTCAATTCATAATTCATGATTCATGATTCATGATTCAATTCATGATTCATGATTCGATTCATGATTTTTTACTCATGATTCATGATTCGATTCATGTTTCATGATTCATTATTCAATTCATGATTCATGATTCATGATTCATGATTCAATTCATGATTCAAGATTCATGATTCGATTCATGATTCATGATTCAATTAATGATTCTTGATTCATGATTCATGATTTGATTTATGATTCATGATACAATTCATGATTCATGATTCATGATTCGATTCATGATTCAATTCATTATTCATGATTCGATTCATGATTCATGATTCAATTCATGATTCATGATTCATGATTCATGATTCATGATTCCATTCATGATTCATGATTCATGATTTGATTCATGATTCATGATTCAATTCATGATTCATGATTCATAATTCAATTCATGATTCATGATTCATGATTCAATTCATGATTCATAATTCATGATTCAATTCATGATTCATGATTCATGATTCATGATTCATGATTCGATTTATGATTCATGATTCATGATTCATGATTCAATTCATGATTTATGATTTATGATTCGATTCATGATTCAATTCATGATTCAAGATTCATGATTCGATTCATGATTCATGATACAATTCATGATTCATGATTCATGATTCGATTCATGATTCAATTCATTATTCATGATTCGATTCATGATTCATGATTCAATTCATGATTCATGATTCATGATTCATGATTCATGATTCCATTCATGATTCATGATTCATGATTTGATTCATGATTCATGATTCAATTCATGATTCATGATTCATAATTCAATTCATGATTCATGATTCATGATTCGATTCATGATTCATGATTCATGATTTATGATTCGATTTATGATTCATGATTCATGATTCATGATTCATGATTCATGATTCAATTCATGATTCATGATTCAATTCATGATTTATGATTCGATTCATGATTCATGATTCAATTCATGATTCATGATTCAATGTATGATTCATGATTCAATTCATGATTCATGATTTAATGTATGATTCATGATTCATGATTCAATTCATTTATGATTCAGGTGAGAATGATGATTCATGATTCAATTTATGATTCATGATCCATGATTCAATTTATGATTCATGATTCATGATTCATGATTCGATTCATGATTCATGATTCGATTTATGATTCATGATGCATGATTCATGATTCATAATTCAATTCATGATTCATGATTCATGATTTAATTCATAAGTCATGATTCATGATTCATGATTCAATTCATGATTCATGATTCATGATTCGATTCATGATTCATGATTAATGATTCGATTTATGATTCATGATTCATGATGCATGATTCATGATTCATGATTCATAATTCAATTCATGATTCATGATTCATGATTCAATTCATAAGTCATGATTCATGATTCATGATTCAATTCATGATTCATGATTCATGATTCGATTCATGATTCATGATTAATGATTCGATTTATGATTCATGATTCATGATTCATGATTCATGATTCAATTCATGATTCATAATTCATGATTCAATTCATGATTCATGATTCATGATTCATGATTCATGATTCGATTTATGATTCATGATTCATGATTCATGATTCAATTCATGATTTATGATTTATGATTCAATTCATGATTCATGATTCATGATTCGATTCATGATTCATGATTCGATTTATGATTCTTGATTCATGATTCATGATTCGATTCATGATTCATGATTTATGATTCAATTCATGATTCATGATTCATGATTCATGATTCATGATTCATGATTCAATACATGATTCATGATTCATGATTCAATTCATAATTCATGATTCATGATTCATGATTCGATTCATGATTTTTTACTCATGATTCATGATTCGATTCATGTTTCATGATACATTATTCAATTCATGATTCTTGATTCATGATTCAATTCATGATTCAAGATTCATGATTCGATTCATGATTCATGATTCAATTAATGATTCTTGATTCATGATTCATGATTTGATTTATGATTCATGATTCATGATTCAATTCATGATTCATGATTCATGATTCATGATTCATGATTCATGATTCAATTCATGATTCATGATTCATGATTCATGATTCAATTCATGATTCATGATTCGATTCATGATTCAATTCATGATTCAAGATTCATGATTCGATTCATGATTCATGATACAATTCATGATTCATGATTCATGATTCGATTCATGATTCAATTCATTATTCATGATTCGATTCATGATTCATGATTCAATTCATGATTCATGATTCATGATTCATGATTCATGATTCGATTCATGATTCATGATTCATGATTCGATTCATGATTCATGATTCAATTCATGATTCATGATTCATGATTCAATTCATGATTCATGATTCATGATTCGATTCATGATTCATGATTCATGATTTATGATTCGATTTATGATTCATGATTCATGATTCATGATTCATGATTCATGATTCAATTCATGATTCATGATTCAATTCATGATTCATGATTCAATTCATGATTCATGATTCAATTCATGATTTATGATTCATGATTAAATTCATATTTCATGATTCATGATTCATGATTCAATTCATGATTCATGATTAATGATTCATGATTCGATTCATGATTCATGATTCATGATTCGATTCATGATTCATGATTCGATTTATGATTCATGATTCATGATTCATGATTCATGATTCATGATTTATGATTCAATTCATGATTCATGATTCAATTCATGATTCATGATTCACGATTCATGATTCATGATTCATGATTTATGATTCAATTCATGATTCATGATTCAATTCATGATTCATGATTCACGATTCATGATTCATGATTCATGATTCGATTCATGATTCATGATTTATGATTCATGATTCAATTCATGATTCATGATTCATGATTCGATTCATGATTTATGATTCGATTCATGATTCATGATTCATGATTCATGATTCATGATTCGATTCATGATTCATGATTCATTATTCAATTCATGATTCATGATTCATGATCCATGATTCAATTCATGATTCAAGATTTATGATTCGATTCATGATTCATGATACAATTCATGATTCATGATTCATGATTCGATTCATGATTAAATTCATGATTCATGATTCGATTCATGGTTCATGATTCAATTCATGATTCATGATTCATGATTCAATTCATGATTAATCATTCATGATTCAATTCATGATTCAATTCATGATTCATGATTCATGATTCAATTTATGATTCAAAATTCATGATTCATGATTCAATTCTTGATTCATGATTCATAATTCAATTCATGATTCAATTCAAGATTCATGATTCATGATTCAATTCATGATTCATGATTCATGATTCAATTCATGATTCATGATTCAATTTATGATTCATGATTCATGATTCAATTCATGATTCATGATTCGATTCATGATTCATGATTCGATTCATGATTCAATACATGATTCATGATTCATGATTCAATTCCTAATTCATGATTCTTGATTCATGATTCAATTCATGATTCATGATTCGATTCATGATTTTTTACTCATGATTCATGATTCGATTCATGTTTCTTGATTCATTATTCAATTCATGATTCATGATTCATGATTCATGATTCAATTCATGATTCAAGATTCATGATTCGATTCATGATTCATGATTCAATTAATGATTCTTGATTCATGATTCATGATTTGATTTATGATTCATGATTCATGATTCAATTCATGATTCATGATTCATGATTCATGATTCAATTCATGATTCATGATTCATGATTCATGATTCGATTCATGATTTATGATTCGATTCATGATTCATGATTCATGATTCATGATTCATGATTCGATTCATGATTCATGATTCATTATTCAATTCATGATTCATGATTCATGATTCATGATTCATGATTCATGATTCAATTCATGATTCATAATTCATGATTCAATTCATGATTCATGATTCATGATTCATGATTCATGATTCATGATTCGATTTATGATTCATGATTCATGATTCATGATTCAATTCATGATTTATGATTTATGATTCAATTCATGATTCATGATTCATGATTCGATTCATGATTCATGATTCGATTTATGATTCTTGATTCATGATTCATGATTCGATTCATGATTCATGATTTATGATTCAATTCATGATTCATGATTCATGATTCATGATTCATGATTCAATACATGATTCATGATTCATGATTCAATTCATAATTCATGATTCATGATTCATGATTCGATTCATGATTTTTTACTCATGATTCATGATTCGATTCATGTTTCATGATTCATTATTCAATTCATGATTCTTGATTCATGATTCATGATTCAATTCATGATTCAAGATTCATGATTCGATTCATGATTCATGATTCAATTAATGATTCTTGATTCATGATTCATGATTTGATTTATGATTCATGATTCATGATTCAATTCATGATTCATGATTCATGATTCATGATTCATGATTCAATTCATGATTCATGATTCAAGATTCATGATTCAATTCATGATTCATGATTCGATTCATGATTCAATTCATGATTCAATTCATGATTCATGATTCATGATTCATGATTCATGATTCAATTCATGATTCATGATTCAAGATTCGATTCATGATTCAATTCATTATTCATGATTCGATTCATGATTCATGATTCAATTCATGATTCATGATTCATGATTCATGATTCATGATTCATGATTCGATTCATGATTCATGATTTGATTCATGATTCATGATTCAATTCATGATTCATGATTCATGATTCAATTCATGATTCATGATTCATGATTCGATTCATGATTCATGATTCATGATTTATGATTCGATTTATGATTCATGATTCATGATTCATGATTCATGATTCAATTCATGATTCATGATTCAATTCATGATTCATGATTCAATTCATGATTCATGATTCAATTCATGATTTATGATTCATGATTAAATTCATATTTCATGATTCATGATTCATGATTCAATTCATGATTCATGATTAATGATTCATGATTCGATTCATGATTCATGATTCATGATTCGATTCATGATTCATGATTCGATTCATGATTCATGATTCATGATTCGATTTATGATTCATGATTCATGATTCATGATTTATGATTCAATTCATGATTCATGATTCAATTCATGATTCATGATTCACAATTCATGATTCATGATTCATGATTCGATTCATGATTCATGATTTATGATTCATGATTCAATTCATGATTCATGATTCATGATTCGATTCATGATTTATGATTCGATTCATGATTCATGATTCATGATTTATGATTCATGATTCTATTCATGATTCATGATTCATTATTCAATTCATGATTCATGATTCATGATCCATGATTCAATTCATGATTCAAGATTTATGATTCGATTCATGATTCATGATACAATTCATGATTCATGATTCATGATTCGATTCATGATTAAATTCATGATTCATGATTCGATTCATGGTTCATGATTCAATTCATGATTCATGATTCATGATTCAATTCATGATTAATCATTCATGATTCAATTCATGATTCAATTCATGATTCATGATTCATGATTCAATTTATGATTCAAAATTCATGATTCATGATTCAATTCTTGATTCATGATTCAATTCTTGATTCATGATTCATAATTCAATTCATGATTCAATTCAAGATTCATGATTCATGATTCAATTCATGATTCATCATTCATGATTCAATTCATGATTCATGATTCAATTTATGATTCATGATTCATGATTCAATTCATGATTCATGATTCGATTCATGATTCAATACATGATTCATGATTCATGATTCAATTCCTAATTCATGATTCTTGATTCATGATTCAATTCATGATTCATGATTCAATTCATGATTCATGATTCGATTCATGATTCAATTCATGATTCAAGATTCATGATTCGATTCATGATTCATGATACAATTCATGATTCATGATTCATGATTCGATTCATGATTCAATTCATTATTCATGATTCGATTCATGATTCATGATTCAATTCATGATTCATGATTCATGATTCATGATTCATGATTCGATTCATGATTCATGATTCATGATTCGATTCATGATTCATGATTCAATTCATGATTCATGATTCATGATTCAATTCATGATTCATGATTCATGATTCGATTCATGATTCATGATTCATGATTTATGATTCGATTTATGATTCATGATTCATGATTCATGATTCATGATTCAATTCATGATTCATGATTCAATTCATGATTCATGATTCAATTCATGATTCATGATTCAATTCATGATTTATGATTCATGATTAAATTCATATTTCATGATTCATGATTCATGATTCAATTCATGATTCATGATTAATGATTCATGATTCGATTCATGATTCATGATTCATGATTCGATTCATGATTCATGATTCGATTTATGATTCATGATTCATGATTCATGATTCATGATTCATGATTTATGATTCAATTCATGATTCATGATTCAATTCATGATTCATGATTCACGATTCATGATTCATGATTCATGATTTATGATTCAATTCATGATTCATGATTCAATTCATGATTCATGATTCACGATTCATGATTCATGATTCATGATTCGATTCATGATTCATGATTTATGATTCATGATTCAATTCATGATTCATGATTCATGATTCGATTCATGATTTATGATTCGATTCATGATTCATGATTCATGATTCATGATTCATGATTCGATTCATGATTCATGATTCATTATTCAATTCATGATTCATGATTCATGATCCATGATTCAATTCATGATTCAAGATTTATGATTCGATTCATGATTCATGATACAATTCATGATTCATGATTCATGATTCGATTCATGATTAAATTCATGATTCATGATTCGATTCATGGTTCATGATTCAATTCATGATTCATGATTCATGATTCAATTCATGATTAATCATTCATGATTCAATTCATGATTCAATTCATGATTCATGATTCATGATTCAATTTATGATTCAAAATTCATGATTCATGATTCAATTCTTGATTCATGATTCATAATTCAATTCATGATTCAATTCAAGATTCATGATTCATGATTCAATTCATGATTCATGATTCATGATTCAATTCATGATTCATGATTCAATTTATGATTCATGATTCATGATTCAATTCATGATTCATGATTCGATTCATGATTCATGATTCGATTCATGATTCAATACATGATTCATGATTCATGATTCAATTCCTAATTCATGATTCTTGATTCATGATTCAATTCATGATTCATGATTCGATTCATGATTTTTTACTCATGATTCATGATTCGATTCATGTTTCTTGATTCATTATTCAATTCATGATTCATGATTCATGATTCATGATTCAATTCATGATTCAAGATTCATGATTCGATTCATGATTCATGATTCAATTAATGATTCTTGATTCATGATTCATGATTTGATTTATGATTCATGATTCATGATTCAATTCATGATTCATGATTCATGATTCATGATTCAATCATGATTCATGATTCATGATTCATGATTCGATTCATGATTTATGATTCGATTCATGATTCATGATTCATGATTCATGATTCATGATTCGATTCATGATTCATGATTCATTATTCAATTCATGATTCATGATTCATGATTCATGATTCATGATTCATGATTCAATTCATGATTCATAATTCATGATTCAATTCATGATTCATGATTCATGATTCATGATTCATGATTCATGATTCGATTTATGATTCATGATTCATGATTCATGATTCAATTCATGATTTATGATTTATGATTCAATTCATGATTCATGATTCATGATTCGATTCATGATTCATGATTCGATTTATGATA
>NW_027448396.1:0-44541 GCF_038048845.1 Mixophyes fleayi
TTGATTCATGATTCAATTCATGATTCAATTCATGATTCATGATTCTTTTCTTGATTCAATTCATGATTCATGATTTGATTCAATTCATGATTCATGATTTGATTCAATTCATGATTCATTTCATGATTCATGATTCGATTTATGATTCTTGATTCATGATTCAATTCATTATTCATGATTCATGATTCATTATTCATGATTCGATTCATGATTCAATTCATGATTCATGATTCAAGATTCATGATTCAATTCATGATTCATAATTCGATTCATGAATCTTGATTCAGGATTCAATTCATGATTCATGATTCATGATTCAATTCATGATTCATGATTCATGATTCAATTCATGATTCATAATTCAATTCATGATTCATGATTCAATTCATGATTTATGATATGATTCATGATTCATGATTCAGGATTCAATTCATTAATCATGATTCATGATTCGATTCATGATTCATGATTCAATTCATGTTTCATAATTCATGATTCATGATTCAATTCATGATTCATGATTCATGATTCATGATTCATTTCATGATTCATGATTCAATTCATGTTTCATAATTCATGATTCATGATTCATGATTCATGATTCAATTCATGATTCATGATTCATGATTCAATTCATGATTCATGATTCAATTCATGATTCATGATTCATGATTCAATTCATGATTCAATTCATGATTCAATTCATGATTCATGATTCAAGATTCAATTCATGATTCATGATTCAATTAGTAATTCATAATTCATGATTCCATTCATGATTCTTGATTCATGATTTATGATCCGATTCATGATTCATGATTTAATTCATGATTTATTATTCATTACTGATGATTCAATTCATTAATCATGATTCATGATTCGATTCATGATTCATGATTAAATTCATGTTTCATAATTCATGATTCATGATTCAATTCATGATTCATGATTCATGATTCATGATTCATTTCATGATTCATGATTCAATTCATGTTTCATAATTCATGATTCATGATTCATGATTCATGATTCAATTCATGATTCATGATTCATGATTCAATTCATGATTCATAATTCATGATTTAATTCATGATTCATGATTCAATTCATGATTCATGATTCAATTCATGATTCATGATTCATGATTCAATTCAAGATTCATGATTCATGATTCGATTCATGTTTCATGATTCAATCCATGATTCATTATTCAAGATTCATGATTCAATCATGATTCATGATTCATGATTCAATTCATGATTCATGATTCATGATTTGATTCATGATTCATGATTAATGATTCAATTCATGATTCAATTCAAGATTCATGATTTGATTCATGATTCATGATTCAATTCATGATTCATGATTCAATTCATAATTCATGATTCATGAATCATGATTCATGATTTATTTCAGGATTCATCATTCGATTCAGGATTCAATTCATGATTCAATTCATGATTCGTGATTCATGATTCGATTCATGATTCATGATTCTTGATTCAATTCATAATTCATGATTGATGATTCAAATTATGATTCAATTCATGATTCATGATTAATGATTCAATTCATGATTCATGATTCATGATTCAATTCATGATTCATGATTCATGATTCAATTCATGATTCAATT
Source organism: Mixophyes fleayi (assembly GCF_038048845.1). NCBI lineage: Eukaryota > Metazoa > Chordata > Amphibia > Anura > Limnodynastidae > Mixophyes > Mixophyes fleayi. The sequence goes on from NW_027448396.1 coordinate 1,640, forward strand.
CATGATTCGTGATTCATGATTCATGATTCAATTCATGATTCTTGATTCATGATTCAACTCATGATTCATGATTCATGATTCAAGATTCAATTCATAATTCATGATTCATGATTCAATTCATGATTCATGATTCATGATTGATGATTCAATTCATGATTCATGATTCATGATTGATGATTCAATTCATGATTCATGATTCAATTCATGATTCATGATTCATGATTCAATTCATGATTCATGATTCATGATTCAATTCATGATTCAATTCATGATTCATAATTCTTTTCTTGATTCAATTCATGATTCATGATTTGATTAAATTCATGATTCAATTCATGATTCATGATTCAATTCATGATTCATGATTCATGATTCAATTCATGATTCATGATTCGATTCATGAATATTGATTCATGATTCAATTCATGATTCATGATTCATGATTCAATTCATGATTCATGATTCATGATTCAATTCATGATTCATAATTCAATTCATGATTCATGATTCATGATTCAATTCATGATTTATGATATGATTCATGATTCATGATTCATGATTCAATTCATGATTCATGATTCAATTCATAATTCAATTCATGATTCATGATTCATGATTCAATTAATGATTCACGATTCAATTCATGATTCATAATTCATGATTCATGATTCAATTCATGATTCATGATTCATGATTTAATTCATGATTCATGATTCAATTCATGATTCATGATTCAATTCATGATTCATGATTCAATTCATGATTTGATTCCTGATTTAATTCATGATTCATGATTCAATTTATTATTCATGATTCAATTCATGATTCATGATTCATGAATCAATTCATGACTCATGATTCATGATTCATGATTCAATTCATGATTCATGATTCATGATTCAATTCATGATTCATGATTCAATTCATGTTTTAATTCATGATTCATGATTCAATTTATGATTCATGATTCATGATTCAATTCATGATTCAATTCATGATTCATGATTCTATTCATGATTCATGATTCAATTCATGATTCAATTCATGATTCATGATTCATGATTCATGATTCAATTCATGATTCATGATTCATGATTCATGATTCAATTCATGATTCATGATTCATGATTCAATTCATGATTCATGATTCATGATTCAATTCATGATTCATGATTCATGATTAAATTCATGATTCAATTTATGATTCATTATTCATGATTCAATTCATGATTCAATTCATGATTCATGATTCAAGATTCGATTCATGATTCATGATTCAATTCATAATTCATGATTCATGATTTAATTCATGATTCATGATTCATGATTCAATTCATGATTCATAATTCATGATTCATGATTCAATTCATGATTCATGATTTAATTCATGATTCATGATTCAATTCATGATTCATAATTCAATTCATGATTCATGATTCAACTCATGATTTGATTCCTGATTTATGATTCATGATTCATGATTCGATTCATGATTCATGATTTATGATTCATGATTCAATTCATAATTCATGATTCGATTCATGATTCATGATTTATTTCATGATTTATGATTCATTACTCATGATTCAATTCATTATTCATGATTCATGATTCGATTCATGATTCATGATTCAATTCATGTTTCATAATTCATGATTCATGATTCAATTCAAGATTCATGATTCATGATTCATGATTCAATTCATGATTGATGATTCAATTCATAATTCATGATTCAATTCATCATTCGATTCCTAAATCATTTCATGATTCATGATTCGATTTATGATTCTTGATTCGATTCATGATTCATGATTCATGATTCGATTCATAATTCGTGATTCATGATTCAATTTATGATTCATGATTCGATTCATGATTCATGATTCGATTCATGATTCATGATTCCTGATTCAAGTCATGATTCATGATTCAATTCATGATTCAATTCATGATTCAATTCATGATTCATGATTCATGATTCAATTTATGATTCATGATTCATCATTCACGATTCAATTAATGATTCATGATTCAATTCATAATTCAATTCATGATTCATGATTCAATTCATGATTCATAATTCATGATTCATGATTCAGGTCATGATTCATGATTCAATTCATGATTCATGATTCAATTCATGATTCATGATTCAATTCATGATTCAATTCATGATACATGATTCATGATTCATGATTCAATTCATGATTCAATTCATGATTCATGATTCAATTTATGATTCATGATTCAATTCATGATTCAATTCATGATTCATGATTCGATTCATGATTCATGATTCATGATTCAATTCATGATTCAATTCATGATTCAATTCATGGATTCATGATTCATGATTGGATTCATGATTCATGATTCAATTCATGATTCATGATTCAATTCATGATTCATGATTCAAATTATGATTCAATTCATGATTCTTGATTCATGATTAATGATTCAATTCATGATTCAATTCAAGATTCATGATTCGATTCATGATTCATGATTCAATTCATGATTCATGATTCATGATTCAATTCATGATTCATGATTCATGATTCAATTCATGATTCAATTTATGATTTATGATTCAAGATTCGATTCATGATTCATGATTTATGATTCATGATTCAATTCATAATTCATGATTCGATTCATGATTCTTGATTCATGATTTATGATTCGATTCATGATTCATGATTTAATTCATGATTTATGATTCATTACTCATGATTCAATTCATTAATCATGATTCATGATTCGATTCATGATTCATGATTCATGATTCAATTCATGATTCTTGATTCAAATTATGATTCAATTCATGATTCATGATTAATGATTCAATTCATGATTCAATTCATGATTCAATTCATGATTCAATTCATGATTCATGATTCGATCCATGATTCATAATTCAATTCATGATTCATAATTCATGATTCAATTCATGATTCATGATTCGATTCATGATTCTTGATTCATGATTCATGATTCAATTCATGATTCATGATTCATGATTCAATTCATGATTCATGATTCGATTCATGATTCATGATTCATGATTCAATTCATTATTCATGATTCATGATTCAATTCATGATTAATGATTCATGATTTAATTCATGATTCAATTCATGATTCATGATTCATGATTCAATTCATGATTCATGATTCAATATTCAATTCATGATTTATGATTTAATTCATGATTCATGATTCATGATTCATGATTCATGATTCGATTCATGATTCGTGATTCATGATTCAATTTATGATTCCTGATTCATGATTCGACTCATGATTTATGATTCATGATTCAATTCATGATTCATGATTCGATTCATGATTCATGATTCCTGATTCAATTCATTATTCATGATTCAAGTCATGATTCATGATTCAATTCATGATTCAATTCATGATTCATGATTCCTGATTCAATTTGTGATTGATGAATCATGATTCATGATTCAATTCATGATTCATGATTCAATTCATAATTCAATTCATGATTCATGATTCATGATTCAATTCATGATTTAATTCATAATTCATGATTTATGATTCAAATCATGATTCAATTCATGATTCGATTCCTGATTCATTTCATGATTCAAGATTCGATTTATGATTCTTGATTCATGATTTAATTCATGATTCATTATTCAATTCATGATTCATGATTCATGATTCAATTCATGATTCAATTCATGATTCATGATTCATTTCATGATTCAATTCATGATTCATGATTAGATTCATGATTTAATGATTCAATTCATGATTCATGATTCGATTCATGATTGATGATACAATTCATGATTATGATTCAATTAATGATTCATGATTCATGATTCATGATTTGATTCATGAATTATGATTCAATTCATGATTCATGATTCAAGATTCATGATTCAATTCATGATTTATGATTCGATTCATGAATCTTGATTCATGAATCAAGATTCGATTCATGATTCATGATTCAATTCATGATTCATGATTCATGATTCAATTCATGATTCAATATTTAATTCATGATTCATGATTAATGATTCAATTCATGATTCATTATTCAATTCATGATTCATAATTCATGATTCAATTCATAATTCATGATTTGATTCATGATTTATGATTCATGATTCAATTCATGATTCATGATTCATGATTTAATTCATGATTAATGATTCATGATTCAATTCATGACTCATGAATCAATTTATGATTCATAATTCATGGTTTATGAATCATGATTTATGATTCAATTCATGATTCAATTCATAATTCATGATTCGATTCATGATTTATGATTCATGATTCAATTCATGATTCATGATTCATGATTTAATTCATGATTAATGATTCATGATTCAATTCATGATTCAATTCATGATTCATGAATCAATTTGTGATTCATAATTCATGATTTACGAATCATGATTTATGATTCAATTCATGATTCAATTCATGATTCATAATTCATGATTCGATTCATGATTCATGATTCATGATTCAATTCATGATTCATGATTCAATTCATGATTCAATTCATGAATCATGATTTAATTCATGAATCATGATTCATGATTCATGATTCAATTCATAATTCATAATTCATGATTCATGATTCAATTCATGATTCATGATTCATGATTCATGATTCATGATTAATGATTTGATTCATGATTGAATTCATGATTCAATTCATGATTCAAATTATGATTCAATTCATGATTCATGATAAATGATTCAATTCATGATTCAATTCAAGATTCATGATTCAATTCATGATTCATGATTCGAGTCATGATTCATGATTCATGATTCATGATTCAATTCATGATTCATGATTTGATTCATGATTCTTGATTCATGATTCATGATTCGATTCATGATTCATGATTCAAGATTCAATTCATAATTCATGATTCATGATTCAATTCATGATTCATGATTCATGATTGATGATTCAATTCATGATTCATGATTCATGATTCAATTCATGATTCGATTTATGATTCTTGATTCATGATTCAATTCATGATTTATGATTCATGATTCAATTCATGATTCATGATTCATGATTCAATTCATGATTCATGATTCATGATTCAATTCATGATTCAATTCATGATTCATGATTCTTTTCTTGATTCAATTCATGATTCATGATTCGATTCATGATTCATGATTCAATTCACGATTAAATTCATGATTCACGATTCGATTTATGATTCATGATTCTATTCATGATTCATGATTCATGATTCAATTCATGATTCATGATTCATGATTCATGATTCAGGATTTGATTCATGATTCAATTCATGATTCATGATTCAAGATTCATGATTCAATTCATGATTCATGATTCGATTCATGAATCTTGATTCATGATTCATGATTCGATTCATGATTCATGATTCAATTCATGATTCATGATTCATGATTCAATTCATGATTCATAATTCAATTCATGATTCATGATTCATGATTTAATTCATGATTTATGATTCGATTCATGATTCATGATTCATGCTTCAATTCATGATTCATGATTCATGATTCAATTCATAATTCAATTCATGATTCATGATTCAATTCATGATTCATGATTCATGATTCAATTCATGATTCATAATTCATGATTCATGATTCAATTTATGATTCATGATTCATGATTTAATTTATGATTCATGATTCAATTCATGATTCATGATTCAATTCATGATTTGATTCCTGATTTAATTCATGATTCATGATTCGATTTATGATTCATGATTCAAATTATGATTCATGATTCATGAATCAATTCATGATTCATGATTCATGATTCAATTCATGATTAAATTCATGATTCATGATTCGATTCATGATTCCTGATTCATATTCAATCCGTGATTCAATTCATGATTCATGATTCATGATTGGATTCATGATTCATGATTCATGATTCAATTCATGATTAAATTCATGATTCATGATTCATGATTTGATTCATGATTCATGATTCATAATTCAATTCGTGATTCAATTCATGATTCATGATTCATGATTGGATTCATGATTCATGATTCATGATTCAAATTATTATTCAATTCATGATTCATGATTCATGATTAATGATTCAATTCATGATTCAATTCAAGATTCATGATTCGATTCATGATTCATGATTCAATTCATGATTCATGATTCATGATTCATGATTTGATTCATGATTCATGATTCATGATTCAATTCATGATTCATGATTCATGATTCAATTCATGATTCATGATTCATGATTCAATTCATGATTCATGATTCGTGATTCAAATTATGATTCAATTCATGATTCATGATTCAAGATTCGATTCATGATTCGTGATTCAATTCATAATTCATAATTCATGATTTATGATTCATGATTCAATTCATGATTCATGATTTATGATTCATGATTCAATTCATAATTCATGATTTGATTCATGATTCTTGATTCATGATTTATGATCCGATTCATGATTCATGATTCGATTCATGATTCATGATTTATGATTCATGATTCAATTCATAATTCATGATTCGATTCATGATTCTTGATTCATGATTTATGATCCGATTCATGATTCATGATTTAATTCATGATTTATGATTCATTACTCATGATTCAATGCATTAATCATGATTCATGATTCGATTCATGATTCATGATTCAATTCATGTTTCATAATTCATGATTCATGATTCCATTTATGATTCATGATTTAATTCATGATTCGATTTATGATTCTTGATTCATGATTCAATTCATGATTTGTGATTCATGATTCGATTCATGATTCATGATTCAATTCATGATTCATGATTTGATTCATGATTCTTGATTCATGATTCATGATTCGATTCATGATTCATGATTCAAGATTCAATTCATAATTCATGATTCATGATTCAATTCATGATTGATGATTCATGATTGATGATTCAATTAATGATTCATGATTAAATTCATGATTCATGATTCAATTCATGATTCGATTTATGATTCTTGATTCATGATTCAATTCATGATTTATGATTCATGATTTAATTCATGATTCATGATTCATGATTCAATTCATGATTCATGATTCATGATTCAATTCATGATTCATGATTCAATTCACGATTAAATTCATGATTCATGATTCGATTTATGATTCATGATTCTATTCATGATTCATGATTCATGATTCAATTCATGATTCATGATTCATGATTCATGATTCAGGATTCGATTCATGATTTAATTCATGATTCATGATTCAAGATTCATGATTCAATTCATGATTCATGATTCGATTCATGAATCTTGATTCATGATTCATGATTCGATTCATGATTCAATTCATGATTCATGATTCATGATTCAATTCATGATTCATAATTCAATTCATGATTCATGATTCATGATTTAATTCATGATTTATGATTCGATTCATGATTCATGATTCATGCTGCAATTCATGATTCATGATTTATGATTCAATTCATAATTCAATTCATGATTCATGATTCAATTCATGATTCATGATTCATGATTCAATTCATGATTCATAATTCATGATTCATGATTCAATTTATGATTCATGATTCATGATTTAATTTATGATTCATGATTCAATTCATGATTCATGATTCAATTCATGATTTGATTCCTGATTTAATTCATGATTCATGATTCGATTTATGATTCATGATTCAATTCATGATTCATGATTCATGAATCAATTCATGATTCATGATTCATGATTCATGATTCAATTTATGATTTATGATTCATGATTCAATTCATGATTAAATTCATGATTCATGATTCGATTCATGATTCATAATTCAATTCGTGATTCAATTCATGATTCATGATTGGATTCATGATTCATGATTCATGATTCAATTCATGATTAAATTCATGATTCATGATTCATGATTCGATTCATGATTCATGATTCATAATTCAATTCGTGATTCAATTCATGATTCATGATTCATGATTGGATTCATGATTCATGATTCATGATTCAATTCATGATTAAATACATGATTCATGATTCATGATTCGATTCATGATTCATGATTCATAATTCAATTCGTGATTCAATTCATGATTCATGATTCATGATTGGATTCATGATTCATGATTCATGATTCAAATTATGATTCAATTCATGATTCATGATTCATGATTAATGATTCAATTCATGATTCAATTCAAGATTCATGATTCGATTTATGATTCATGATTCAATTCATGATTCATGATTCATGATTCATGATTTGATTCATGATTCATGATTCATGATTCAATTCATGATTCATGATTCATGATTCATGATTCAATTCATGATTCATGATTCGTGATTCAAATTATGATTCAATTCATGATTCATGATTCAAGATTCGATTCATGATTCGTGATTCAATTCATAATTCATAATTCATGATTTATGATTCATGATTCAATTCATGATTCATGATTTATGATTCATGATTCAATTCATAATTCATGATTCGATTCATGATTCTTGATTCATGATTTATGATCCGATTCATGATTCATGATTCGATTCATGATTCATGATTTATGATTCATGATTCAAATCATAATTCATGATTCAATTCATGATTCTTGATTCATGATTTATGATCCGATTCATGATTCATGATTTAATTCATGATTTATGATTCATTACTCATGATTCAATGCATTAATCATGATTCATGATTCGATTCATGATTCATGATTCAATTCATGTTTCATAATTCATGATTCATGATTCCATTCATGATTCATGATTCAATTCATGATTCGATTTATGATTCATGATTCATGATTCAATTCATGATTCATGATTCATGATTCAATTCATGATTCAATTCATGATTCATGATTCTTTTCTTGATTCAATTCATGATTCATGATTCGATTCATGATTCATGATTCATGATTCAATTCATGATTCAATTCATGATTCATGATTCTTTTCTTGATTCAATTCATGATTCATGATTCGATTCATGATTCATGATTCAATTCATGATTAAATTCATGATTCATGATTCGATTTATGATTCATGATTCAATTCATGATTCATGATTCATGATTCAATTCATGATTCATGATTCATGATTCATGATTCAGGATTCGATTCATGATTCAATTCATGATTCATGATTCAAGATTCATGATTCAATTCATGATTCATGATTCGATTCATGAATCTTGATTCATGATTCATGATTCGATTCATGATTCATGATTAATGATTCAATTTATGATTCATGATTCATAATTCAATTCATGATTTATGATTAGATTCATGATTCATGATTCATGCTTCAATTCATGATTCATGATTCATGATTCAATTCATAATTCAATTCATGATTCATGATTCATGATTCAATTCATGATTCATAATTCAATTCATGATTTATGATTAGATTCATGATTCATGATTCATGCTTCAATTCATGATTCATGATTCATGATTCAATTCATAATTCAATTCATGATTCATGATTCATGATTCAATTCATGATTCATGATTCATGATTCAATTCATGATTCATAATTCATGATTCATGATTCAATTCATGATTCATGATTCATGATTTAATTCATGATTCATGATTCAATTCATGATTCATGATTCAATTCATGATTTGACTCCTGATTTAATTCATGATTCATGATTCGATTCATGATTCATAAATCAATTCATGATTCATGATTCATGAATCAATTCATGATTCATGATTCGATTCATGATTCATAAATCAATTCATGATTCATGATTCATGAATCAATTCATGATTCATGATTCATGATTCATGATTCAATTTATGATTCATGATTCAATTCATGATTCATGATTCATGATTCATGATTCATGATTCGATTCATGATTCAATTCAAGATTCATGATTCGATTCATGATTCATGATTCGATTCATGATTCATGATTCGTTTCATGATTCATTTCATGATTCATGATTCAATTCCTGATTCGATTCATGATTCAATTCATGATTCAATTCATGATTTGATTCATGATTTAATTCAAGATTCATGATTTGATTCATGATTCATGATTCGATTCATGATTCATGATTCATGATTCATGATTCAATTCAAGATTCATGATTCATGATTTAATTCATGATTCATGATTCATGATTCAATTCATGATTCATGATTCAATTCATGATTCATGATTCAATTCATGATTCATGATTCATGATTCAATTCATGATTCAATTCAAGATTCATGATTCGATTCATGATTCATGATTCGATTCATGATTCATTTCATGATTCATTATTCAATTCAAGATTCATGATTCGATTCATGATTCATGATTCGATTCATGATTCATTTCATGATTCATGATTCGATTCCTGATTCGATTCATGATTCAATTCATGATTCAATTCAAGATTCATGATTCGATTCATGATTCATGATTCGATTCATGATTCATGATTCGATTCATGATTCAATTCATGATTCAATTCATGATTCATGATTCATGATTCAATTCATGATTCAATTCAAGATTCATGATTTGATTCATGATTCGATTCATGATTCAATTCAAGATTCATGATTCGATTCATGATTCATTTCATGATTCATGATTTCTATTCCTGATTCGATTCATGATTCAATTCCTGATTCGATTCATGATTCAATTCATGATTCAATTCATGATTTGATTCATGATTCACTTCAAGATTCATGATTTGATTCATGATTCATGATTCGATTCATGATTCATGATTCATGATTCAATTCATGATTCATGATTCATGATTCAATTCATGTTTCATGATTCATGATTGATGATTCAATTCATGATTCATGATTCGATTCATGATTCATGATTCGATTCATGATTCATGATTCAATTCATGATTTGATTCATGAATTATGATTCAATTCATGATTCAAGATTCATGATTCAATTCATGATTCATGATTCGATTCATGAATCTTGATTCAGGATTCATGATTCGATTCATGATTCATGATTCATGATTCATGATTCAATTCATGAATCATGATTTAATTCATGATTCATGATTCATGATTCATGATTCGATTCATGATTCATGATTTATGATTCAATTCATGATTCATGATTCATGATTCAATTCATGATTTATGATTCATGATTCAATTCATGATTCATGATTCAATTCATGATTCAATTCATGATTCATGATTTGATTCATGATTCATGATTCATGATTTAATTCATGATTCATGATTCATGATTCAATTCATGATTCATGAATCAATTTATGTTTCATGATTCATGATTTATGATTCATGATTCATGATTCGATTCATAATTCATGATTCATGATTCAATGCATGATTCATGATTCATGATTCATGATTCATGATTCGATTCATGATTCATGATTCATGATTCATGATTCATGATTCATGATTCATGATTCGATTCATGATTCTTGATTCATGATTCAATTCATGATTCATGATTCGATTCATGATTCTTGATTCATGATTCGATTCATGATTCATTATTCAAGATTCAATTCATGATTCATGAGTCATGATTCAATTCATGATTCATGATTTGATTTATGATTCATGATTAATGATTCAATTCATGATTCAATTCAAGATTCATGATTCGATTCATGATTCATGATTCATTTCATGATTCATGATTCGATTCATGATTCAATTCATGATTCAATTCATTATTCATGATTCATGATTCATTTCATGATTCATGATTCGATTCATGATTCAATTCATGATTCAATTCATGATTCATGATTCATGATTCGATTCATGATTCAATTCAAGATTCATGATTCGATTCATGATTCATGATTCGATTCATGATTCATGATTCGATTCATGATTCATTTCATGATTCATGATTCAATTCATGATTCAATTCATGATTCATGATTCATGATTCGATTCATGATTCAATTCAAGATTCATGATTCGATTCATGATTCATGATTCGATTCATGATTCATTTCATGATTCATGATTCGATTCCTGATTTGATTCATGATTCAATTCATGATTCAATTCATGATTCGATTCATGATTCAATTCAAGATTCATGATTCGATTCATGATTCATGATTCATTTCATGATTCATTTCATGATTCATGATTCGATTCCTGATTCGATTCATGATCCAATTCATGATTCAATTCATGATTTGATTCATGATTCAATTCAAGATTCATGATTTGATTCATATTTCATGATTCGATTCATGATTCATGATTCATGATTCATGATTCAATTCATGATTCATGATTCATGATTCAATTCATGATTCATGATTCATGATTCAATTCATGATTCATGATTCATGATTCAATTCATGATTCACGATTCGATTCATGATTCTTGATTCATGAATCGATTCATGATTTATGATTCATGATTCAATTCATGATTTATGATTCAAGATTCAATTCATGATTCATGATTCAATTCAAGATTCATGATTCGATTCATGATTCATGATTCAATTCATGATTCATGATTCGATTCATGATTCAATTCATGATTCAATTCATTATTCATGATTCATGATTCATTTCATGATTCATGATTCGATTCATGATTCAATTCATGATTCAATTCATGATTCATGATTCATGATTCGATTCATGATTCAATTCAAGATTCATGATTCGATTCATGATTCATGATTCGATTCATGATTCATGATTCGATTCATGATTCATTTCATGATTCATGATTCAATTCATGATTCAATTCATGATTCATGATTCATGATTCGATTCATGATTCAATTCAAGATTCATGATTCGATTCATGATTCATGATTCGATTCATGATTCATTTCATGATTCATGATTCGATTCCTGATTTGATTCATGATTCAATTCATGATTCAATTCATGATTCGATTCATGATTCAATTCAAGATTCATGATTCGATTCATGATTCATGATTCATTTCATGATTCATTTCATGATTCATGATTCGATTCCTGATTCGATTCATGATTCAATTCATGATTCAATTCATGATTTGATTCATGATTCAATTCAAGATTCATGATTTGATTCATATTTCATGATTCGATTCATGATTCATGATTCATGATTCATGATTCAATTCATGATTCATGATTCATGATTCAATTCATGATTCATGATTCATGATTCAATTCATGATTCATGATTCATGATTCAATTCATGATTCATGATTCATGATTCAATTCATGATTCACGATTCGATTCATGATTCTTGATTCATGAATCGATTCATGATTTATGATTCATGAAACGATTCATGATTTATGATTCAAGATTCAATTCATGATTCATGATTCAATTCATGATTCATGATTCAATTCATGATTCATGATTCAATTCATGATTCATTATTCAATTCATGATTCAATTCATGATTCATGATTCATGATTGAATTCATGATTCATGATTGAATTCATGATTCATGATTCAATTCATGATTCATGATTCATGATTCATGATTCATGATTCAATTCATGATTCATGATTCATGATTCATGAGTCATGATTCAATTCATGATTCATGATTAGATTCATGAATCTTGATTCATGATTCATGATTCGATTCATGATTCATGATTAATGATTCAATTTATGATTCATGATTTAATAATTCAATTCATGATTTATGATTAGATTCATGATTCATGATTCATGCTTCAATTCATGATTCATGATTCATGATTCAATTCATAATTCAATTCATGATTCATGATTCATGATTCAATTCATGATTCATAATTCAATTCATGATTTATGATTAGATTCATGATTCATGATTCATGATTCATGCTTCAATTCATGATTCATGATTCAATTCATAATTCAATTCATGATTCATGATTCATGATTCAATTCATGATTCATGATTCATGATTCAATTCATGATTCATAATTCATGATTCATGATTCAATTCATGATTCATGATTCATGATTTAATTCATGATTCATGATTCAATTCATGATTCATGATTCAATTCATGATTTGACTCCTGATTTAATTCATGATTCATGATTCGATTCATGATTCATAAATCAATTCATGATTCATGATTCATGAATCAATTCATGATTCATGATTCGATTCATGATTCATAAATCAATTCATGATTCATGATTCATGAATCAATTCATGATTCATGATTCATGATTCATGATTCAATTTATGATTCATGATTCAATTCATGATTCATGATTCATGATTTATGATTCATGATTCGATTCATGATTCAATTCAAGATTCATGATTCGATTCATGATTCATGATTCGTTTCATGATTCATTTCATGATTCATGATTCAATTCCTGATTCGATTCATGATTCAATTCATGATTCAATTCATGATTTGATTCATGATTTAATTCAAGATTCATGATTTGATTCATGATTCATGATTCGATTCATGATTCATGATTCATGATTCATGATTCAATTCAAGATTCATGATTCATGATTTAATTCATGATTCATGATTCATGATTCAATTCATGATTCATGATTCATGATTCAATTCATGATTCATGATTCAATTCATGATTCATGATTCAATTCATGATTCATGATTCATGATTCAATTCATGATTCAATTCAAGATTCATGATTCGATTCATGATTCATGATTCGATTCATGATTCATTTCATGATTCATTATTCAATTCAAGATTCATGATTCGATTCATGATTCATGATTCGATTCATGATTCATTTCATGATTCATGATTCGATTCCTGATTCGATTCATGATTCAATTCATGATTCAATTCAAGATTCATGATTCGATTCATGATTCATGATTCGATTCATGATTCATGATTCGATTCATGATTCAATTCATGATTCAATTCATGATTCATGATTCATGATTCAATTCATGATTCAATTCAAGATTCATGATTTGATTCATGATTCATGATTCGATTCATGATTCAATTCAAGATTCATGATTCGATTCATGATTCATTTCATGATTCATGATTTCTATTCCTGATTCGATTCATGATTCAATTCCTGATTCGATTCATGATTCAATTCATGATTCAATTCATGATTTGATTCATGATTCAATTCAAGATTCATGATTTGATTCATGATTCATGATTCGATTCATGATTCATGATTCATGATTCATGATTCAATTCATGATTCATGATTCATGATTCAATTCATGTTTCATGATTCATGATTGATGATTCAATTCATGATTCATGATTCGATTCATGATTCATGATTCGATTCATGATTCATGATTCAATTCATGATTTGATTCATGAATTATGATTCAATTCATGATTCAAGATTCATGATTCAATTCATGATTCATGATTCGATTCATGAATCTTGATTCATGATTCATGATTCGATTCATGATTCATGATTCATGATTCATGATTCAATTCATGAATCATGATTTAATTCATGATTCATGATTCATGATTCATGATTCGATTCATGATTCATGATTTATGATTCAATTCATGATTCATGATTCAATTCATGATTTATGATTCATGATTCAATTCATGATTCATGATTCAATTCATGATTCAATTCATGATTCATGATTTGATTCATGATTCATGATTTAATTCATGATTCATGATTCATGATTCAATTCATGATTCATGAATCAATTTATGTTTCATGATTCATGATTTATGATTCATGATTCATGATTCGATTCATAATTCATGATTCATGATTCAATGCATGATTCATGATTCATGATTCATGATTCATGATTCGATTCATGATTCATGATTCATGATTCATGATTCATGATTCATGATTCATGATTCGATTCATGATTCTTGATTCATGATTCAATTCATGATTCATGATTCGATTCATGATTCTTGATTCATGATTCGATTCATGATTCATTATTCAAGATTCAATTCATGATTCATGAGTCATGATTCAATTCATGATTCATGATTTGATTTATGATTCATGATTAATGATTCAATTCATGATTCAATTCAAGATTCATGATTCGATTCATGATTCATGATTCATTTCATGATTCATGATTCGATTCATGATTCAATTCATGATTCAATTCATTATTCATGATTCATGATTCATTTCATGATTCATGATTCGATTCATGATTCAATTCATGATTCAATTCATGATTCATGATTCATGATTCGATTCATGATTCATTTCATGATTCATGATTTCTATTCCTGATTCGATTCATGATTCAATTCCTGATTCGATTCATGATTCAATTCATGATTCAATTCATGATTTGATTCATGATTCAATTCAAGATTCATGATTTGATTCATGATTCATGATTCGATTCATGATTCATGATTCATGATTCATGATTCAATTCATGATTCATGATTCATGATTCAATTCATGTTTCATGATTCATGATTGATGATTCAATTCTTGATTCATGATTCGATTCATGATTCATGATTCGATTCATGATTCATGATTCAATTCATGATTTGACTCCTGATTTAATTCATGATTCATGATTCGATTCATGATTCATAAATCAATTCATGATTCATGATTCATGAATCAATTCATGATTCATGATTCATGAATCAATTCATGATTCATGATTCGATTCATGATTCATAAATCAATTCATGATTCATGATTCATGAATCAATTCATGATTCATGATTCATGATTCATGATTCAATTTATGATTCATGATTCAATTCATGATTCATGATTCATGATTCATGATTCATGATTCGATTCATGATTCAATTCAAGATTCATGATTCGATTCATGATTCATGATTCGTTTCATGATTCATTTCATGATTCATGATTCAATTCCTGATTCGATTCATGATTCAATTCATGATTCAATTCATGATTTGATTCATGATTTAATTCAAGATTCATGATTTGATTCATGATTCATGATTCGATTCATGATTCATGATTCATGATTCATGATTCAATTCAAGATTCATGATTCATGATTTAATTCATGATTCATGATTCATGATTCAATTCATGATTCATGATTCAATTCATGATTCATGATTCAATTCATGATTCATGATTCAATTCATGATTCATGATTCATGATTCATGATTCATGATTCAATTCATGATTCATGATTCATGATTCATGATTCAATTCAAGATTCATGATTCGATTCATGATTCATGATTCGATTCATGATTCATTTCATGATTCATTATTCA
This sequence comes from Mixophyes fleayi, assembly GCF_038048845.1. Taxonomy (NCBI): domain Eukaryota; kingdom Metazoa; phylum Chordata; class Amphibia; order Anura; family Limnodynastidae; genus Mixophyes; species Mixophyes fleayi. Next base: position 18,940 of record NW_027448396.1, read on the forward strand.
ATTCAAGATTCATGATTCGATTCATGATTCATGATTCGATTCATGATTCATTTCATGATTCATGATTCGATTCCTGATTCGATTCATGATTCAATTCATGATTCAATTCAAGATTCATGATTCGATTCATGATTCATGATTCGATTCATGATTCATGATTCGATTCATGATTCAATTCATGATTCAATTCATGATTCATGATTCATGATTCAATTCATGATTCAATTCAAGATTCATGATTTGATTCATGATTCGATTCATGATTCAATTCAAGATTCATGATTCGATTCATGATTCATTTCATGATTCATGATTTCTATTCCTGATTCGATTCATGATTCAATTCCTGATTCGATTCATGATTCAATTCATGATTCAATTCATGATTTGATTCATGATTCAATTCAAGATTCATGATTTAAATTCATGATTCATGATTCGATTCATGATTCATGATTCATGATTCAATTCATGATTCATGATTCATGATTCAATTCATGTTTCATGATTCATGATTGATGATTCAATTCATGATTCATGATTCGATTCATGATTCATGATTCGATTCATGATTCATGATTCAATTCATGATTTGATTCATGAATTATGATTCAATTCATGATTCAAGATTCATGATTCAATTCATGATTCATGATTCGATTCATGAATCTTGATTCATGATTCATGATTCGATTCATGATTCATGATTCATGATTCATGATTCAATTCATGAATCATGATTTAATTCATGATTCATGATTCATGATTCATGATTCGATTCATGATTCATGATTTATGATTCAATTCATGATTCATGATTCATGATTCAATTCATGATTTATGATTCATGATTCAATTCATGATTCATGATTCAATTCATGATTCAATTCATGATTCATGATTTGATTCATGATTCATGATTCATGATTTAATTCATGATTCATGATTCATGATTCAATTCATGATTCATGAATCAATTTATGTTTCATGATTCATGATTTATGATTCATGATTCATGATTCGATTCATAATTCATGATTCATGATTCAATGCATGATTCATGATTCATGATTCATGATTCATGATTAGATTCATGATTTATGATTCATGATTCATGATTCATGATTCATGATTCATGATTCGATTCATGATTCTTGATTCATGATTCAATTCATGATTCATGATTCGATTCATGATTCTTGATTCATGATTCGATTCATGATTCATTATTCAAGATTCAATTCATGATTCATGAGTCATGATTCAATTCATGATTCATGATTTGATTTATGATTCATGATTAATGATTCAATTCATGATTCAATTCAAGATTCATGATTCGATTCATGATTCATGATTCATTTCATGATTCATGATTCGATTCATGATTCAATTCATGATTCAATTCATTATTCATGATTCATGATTCATTTCATGATTCATGATTCGATTCATGATTCAATTCATGATTCAATTCATGATTCATGATTCATGATTCGATTCATGATTCAATTCATTATTCATGATTCATGATTCATTTCATGATTCATGATTCGATTCATGATTCAATTCATGATTCAATTCATGATTCATGATTCATGATTCGATTCATGATTCATTTCATGATTCATGATTTCTATTCCTGATTCGATTCATGATTCAATTCCTGATTCGATTCATGATTCAATTCATGATTCAATTCATGATTTGATTCATGATTCAATTCAAGATTCATGATTTGATTCATGATTCATGATTCGATTCATGATTCATGATTCATGATTCATGATTCAATTCATGATTCATGATTCATGATTCAATTCATGTTTCATGATTCATGATTGATGATTCAATTCATGATTCATGATTCGATTCATGATTCATGATTCGATTCATGATTCATGATTCAATTCATGATTTGATTCATGAATTATGATTCAATTCATGATTCAAGATTCATGATTCAATTCATGATTCATGATTCGATTCATGAATCTTGATTCATGATTCATGATTCGATTCATGATTCATGATTCATGATTCATGATTCAATTCATGAATCATGATTTAATTCATGATTCATGATTCATGATTCATGATTCGATTCATGATTCATGATTTATGATTCAATTCATGATTCATGATTCATGATTCAATTCATGATTTACGATTCATGATTCAATTCATGATTCATGATTCAATTCATGATTCAATTCATGATTCATGATTTGATTCATGATTCATGATTTAATTCATGATTCATGATTCATGATTCAATTCATGATTCATGAATCAATTTATGTTTCATGATTCATGATTTATGATTCATGATTCATGATTCGATTCATAATTCATGATTCATGATTCAATGCATGATTCATGATTCATGATTCATGATTCATGATTCAATTCATGATTCATGATTCATGATTCATGATTCATGATTCATGATTCATGATTCATGATTCGATTCATGATTCTTGATTCATGATTCAATTCATGATTCATGATTCGATTCATGATTCTTGATTCATGATTCGATTCATGATTCATTATTCAAGATTCAATTCATGATTCATGAGTCATGATTCAATTCATGATTCATGATTTGATTTATGATTCATGATTAATGATTCAATTCATGATTCAATTCAAGATTCATGATTCGATTCATGATTCATGATTCGTTTCATGATTCATTTCATGATTCATTATTCAATTCAAGATTCATGATTCGATTCATGATTCATGATTCGATTCATGATTAATTTCATGATTCATGATTCGATTCCTGATTCGATTCATGATTCAATTCATGATTCAATTCAAGATTCATGATTCGATTCATGATTCATGATTCGATTCATGATTCATGATTCGATTCATGATTCAATTCATGATTCAATTCATGATTCATGAATCAATTTATGTTTCATGATTCATGATTTATGATTCATGATTCATGATTCGATTCATAATTCATGATTCATGATTCAATGCATGATTCATGATTCATGATTCATGATTCATGATTCGATTCATGATTCATGATTCATGATTCATGATTCATGATTCATGATTCGATTCATGATTCTTGATTCATGATTCAATTCATGATTCATGATTCGATTCATGATTCTTGATTCATGATTCGATTCATGATTCATTATTCAAGATTCAATTCATTATTCATGAGTCATGATTCAATTCATGATTCATGATTTGATTTATGATTCATGATTAATGATTCAATTCATGATTCAATTCAAGATTCATGATTCGATTCATGATTCATGATTCATTTCATGATTCATGATTCGATTCATGATTCAATTCATGATTCAATTCATGATTCATGATTCATGATTCGATTCATGATTCAATTCAAGATTCATGATTCGATTCATGATTCATGATTCGATTCATGATTCATGATTCGATTCATGATTCATTTCATGATTCATGATTCAATTCATGATTCAATTCATGATTCATGATTCATGATTCGATTCATGATTCAATTCAAGATTCATGATTCGATTCATGATTCATGATTCGATTCATGATTCATTTCATGATTCATGATTCGATTCCTGATTTGATTCATGATTCAATTCATGATTCAATTCATGATTCGATTCATGATTCAATTCAAGATTCATGATTCGATTCATGATTCATGATTCATTTCATGATTCATTTCATGATTCATGATTCGATTCCTGATTCGATTCATGATTCAATTCATGATTCAATTCATGATTTGATTCATGATTCAATTCAAGATTCATGATTTGATTCATGATTCATGATTCGATTCATGATTCATGATTCATGATTCATGATTCAATTCATGATTCATGATTCATGATTCAATTCATGATTCATGATTCATGATTCAATTCATGATTCACGATTCGATTCATGATTCTTGATTCATGAATCGATTCATGATTTATGATTCATGAATCGATTCATGATTTATGATTCAAGATTCAATTCATGATTCATGATTCAATTCATGATTCATGATTCAATTCATGATTCATGATTCAATTCATGATTCATTATTCAATTCATGATTCAATTCATGATTCATGATTCATGATTCAATTCATGATTCATGATTGAATTCATGATTCATGATTCAATTCATGATTCATGATTCATGATTCATGATTCATGATTCATGATTCAATTCATGATTCATGATTCATGATTCATGAGTCATGATTTAATTCATGATTAATGATTCATGATTCAATTCATGATTCATGAATCAATTTATGTTTCATGATTCATGATTTATGATTCATGATTCATGATTCGATTCATAATTCATGATTCATGATTCAATGCATGATTCATGATTCATGATTCATGATTCGATTCATGATTCATGATTCATGATTCATGATTCATGATTCATGATTCATGATTCGATTCATGATTCTTGATTCATGATTCAATTCATGATTCATGATTCGATTCATGATTCTTGATTCATGATTCGATTCATGATTCATGATTTATGATTCAATTCATGATTCATGATTCATGATTCAATTCATGATTTATGATTCATGATTCAATTCATGATTCATGATTCAATTCATGATTCAATTCATGATTCATGATTTGATTCATGATTCATGATTTAATTCATGATTCATGATTCATGATTCAATTCATGATTCATGAATCAATTTATGTTTCATGATTCATGATTTATGATTCATGATTCATGATTCGATTCATAATTCATGATTCATGATTCAATGCATGATTCATGATTCATGATTCATGATTCGATTCATGATTCATGATTCATGATTCATGATTCATGATTCATGATTCATGATTCATGATTCATGATTCTTGATTCATGATTCAATTCATGATTCATGATTCGATTCATGATTCTTGATTCATGATTCGATTCATGATTCATTATTCAAGATTCAATTCATGATTCATGAGTCATGATTCAATTCATGATTCATGATTTGATTTATGATTCATGATTAATGATTCAATTCATGATTCAATTCAAGATTCATGATTCGATTCATGATTCATGATTCATTTCATGATTCATGATTCGATTCATGATTCAATTCATGATTCAATTCATTATTCATGATTCATGATTCATTTCATGATTCATGATTCGATTCATGATTCAATTCATGATTCAATTCATGATTCATGATTCATGATTCGATTCATGATTCAATTCAAGATTCATGATTCAATTCAAGATTCATGATTCGATTCATGATTCATGATTCGATTCATGATTCATGATTCGATTCATGATTCATTTCATGATTCATGATTCAATTCATGATTCAATTCATGATTCATGATTCATGATTCGATTCATGATTCAATTCAAGATTCATGATTCGATTCATGATTCATGATTCGATTCATGATTCATTTCATGATTCATGATTCGATTCCTGATTTGATTCATGATTCAATTCATGATTCAATTCATGATTCGATTCATGATTCAATTCAAGATTCATGATTCGATTCATGATTCATGATTCATTTCATGATTCATTTCATGATTCATGATTCGATTCCTGATTCGATTCATGATTCAATTCATGATTCAATTCATGATTTGATTCATGATTCAATTCAAGATTGATGATTTGATTCATGATTCATGATTCGATTCATGATTCATGATTCATGATTCAATTCATGATTCATGATTCATGATTCAATTCATGATTCATGATTCATGATTCAATTCATGATTCATGATTCATGATTCAATTCATGATTCATGATTCATGATTCAATTCATGATTCACGATTCGATTCATGATTCTTGATTCATGAATCAATTCATGATTTATGATTCATGAATCGATTCATGATTTATGATTCAAGATTCAATTCATGATTCATGATTCAATTCATGATTCATGATTCAATTCATGATTCATGATTCAATTCATGATTCATTATTCAATTCATGATTCAATTCATGATTCATGATTCATGATTCAATTCATGATTCATGATTGAATTCATGATTCATGATTCAATTCATGATTCATGATTCATGATTCATGATTCATGATTCAATTCATGATTCATGATTCATGATTCATGAGTCATGATTTAATTCATGATTAATGATTCATGATTCAATTCATGATTCATGAATCAATTTATGTTTCATGATTCATGATTTATGATTCATGATTCATGATTCGATTCATAATTCATGATTCATGATTCAATGCATGAATTATGATTCATGATTCATGATTCATGATTCGATTCATGATTCATGATTCATGATTCATGATTCATGATTCATGATTCATGATTCATGATTCGATTCATGATTCTTGATTCATGATTCAATTCATGATTCATGATTCGATTCATGATTCTTGATTCATGATTCGATTCATGATTCATTATTCAAGATTCAATTCATGATTCATGAGTCATGATTCAATTCATGATTCATGATTTGATTTATGATTCATGATTAATGATTCAATTCATGATTCAATTCAAGATTCATGATTCGATTCATGATTCATGATTCATTTCATGATTCATGATTCGATTCATGATTCAATTCATGATTCAATTCATTATTCATGATTCATGATTCATTTCATGATTCATGATTCGATTCATGATTCAATTCATGATTCAATTCATGATTCATGATTCATGATTCGATTCATGATTCAATTCAAGATTCATGATTCGATTCATGATTCATGATTCGATTCATGATTCATGATTCGATTCATGATTCATTTCATGATTCATGATTCAATTCATGATTCAATTCATGATTCATGATTCATGATTCGATTCATGATTCAATTCAAGATTCATGATTCGATTCATGATTCATGATTCGATTCATGATTCATTTCATGATTCATGATTCGATTCCTGATTTGATTCATGATTCAATTCATGATTCAATTCATGATTCGATTCATGATTCAATTCAAGATTCATGATTCGATTCATGATTCATGATTCATTTCATGATTCATTTCATGATTCATGATTCGATTCCTGATTCGATTCATGATTCAATTCATGATTCAATTCATGATTTGATTCATGATTCAATTCAAGATTCATGATTCGATTCATGATTCATGATTCATGATTCATGATTCAATTCATGATTCACGATTCGATTCATGATTCTTGATTCATGAATCGATTCATGATTTATGATTCATGAATCGATTCATGATTTATGATTCAAGATTCAATTCATGATTCATGATTCAATTCATGATTCATGATTCAATTCATGATTCATGATTCAATTCATGATTCAATTCATGATTCATGATTCATGATTCAATTCATGATTCATGATTGAATTCATGATTCATGATTCAATTCATGATTCATGATTCATGATTCATGATTCATGATTCAATTCATGATTCATGATTCATGATTCATGAGTCATGATTTAATTCATGATTAATGATTCATGATTCAATTCATGATTCAATTCATGATTCATGAATCAATTTATGATTCATAATTCATGATTTATGAATCATGATTTATGATTCAATTCATGATTCAATTCATGATTCATGATTCATGATTCGATTCATGATTCATGATTCATGATTCAATTCATGATTCATGATTCATGATTCACGATTCAAATCATGATTCATGATTCAATTCATGATTCATGATTCAATTCATGATTCAATTTATGATTCATGATTCATGATTTGATTTATGATTCATGATTAATGATTCAATTCCTGATTCAATTCAAGATTCATGATTTGATTCATGATTCATGATTCAATTCATGATTCATGATTCAATTCATAATTCATGATTCATGATTAATGATTCATGATTCATGATTCATTTCATGATTAATGATTCGATTCATGATACAATTCATGATTCAATTCATAATTCGTGATTCATGATTCGATTCATGATTCATGATTCATGATTCAATTCATGATTCATGATTCATGATTCAAATTATGATTCAATTCATGATTCATGATTAATGATTCAATTCATGATTCAATTCAAGATTCAAGATTCGATTCATGATTCAAGATTCAATTCATGATTCATGATTCAATTCATGATTCATGATTCATGATTCATGATTCAATTCATGATTCATGATTCATGATTCATGATTCAATTCATGATTCATGATTTGATTCATGATTCATGATTCATGCTTCATGCTTCAATTCATGATTCATGATTCAAGATTCAATTCATAATTGATGATTCATGATTCAATTCATGATTCATGATTGATGATTCAATTCATGATTCATGATTCAATTCATGATTCATGATTCAATTCATGATTCGATTCCTGATTCATTTCTTGATTCATGATTCAATTCATGATTCATGATTCATGATTCAATTCATGATTCATGATTCATGATTCAATTCATGATTCAATTCATGATTCATGATTCTTTTCTTGATTCAATTCATGATTCATGATTCGATTCATGATTCATGATTCAATTCATGATTAAATTCATGATTCATGATTCGATTTATGATTCATGATTCAATTCATGATTCATGATTCATGATTCAATTCATGATTCATGATTCATGATTCATGATTCATGATTTGATTCATGATTCATGATTCAAGATTCATGATTCAATTCATGATTCATGATTCGATTAATAAATCTTGATTCATGATTCGATTTATGAATCTTGATTCATGATTCATGATTCGATTCATGATTCATGATTCATGATTCAATTCATGATTCATGATTCATGATTCAAATCATGATTCATAATTCAATTCATGATTCATGATTCATGATTCAATTCAAGATTCATGATTCGAATTATGATTCATGATTCAATTTATGATTCATGATTCATGATTCATGATTCAATTCATGATTCATGATTCATGATTCATGATTCAATTCATGATTCATGATTCATGATTCATGATTCAATTCATGATTCAGGATTCATGATTCAATTCATGATTCAATTTATGATTCATGATTCATGATTCAATTGATGATTCAATTGATGATTCATGATTCAAGATTCGATTCATGATTCATGATTTAATTCATGATTCATGATTCATGATTCAATTCATGATTCAATTGATGATTCATAATTCAAGATTCGATTCATGATTCATGATTCAATTCATAATTCATGATTCATGATTCATGATTCATGATTCGATTCATGATTCATGATTTTTGATTCATGATTCAATTCATAATTCATGATTCGAATCATGATTCTTGATTCATGATTTATGATCCGATTCATGATTCATGATTTAATTCATGATTTATGATTCATTACTGATGATTCAATGCATTAATCATGATTCATGATTCGATTCATGATTCATGATTCAATTCATGTTTCATAATTCATGATTCATGATTCAATTCATGATTCATGATAAATGATTAATGATTCATTTCATGATTCATGATTCATATCATGTTTCATAATTCATGATTCATGATTCAATTCATGATTCATGATTCAATTCATGATTCATGATTCAATTCATGATTCATAATTCATGATTTAATTCATGATTCATGATTCAATTCATGATTCATGATTCAATTCATGATTCATGATTCGATTCATGATTCATGATTCAATCCATGATTCATGATTATAGATTCATGATTCAATTCATGATTCATGATTCAATTCATGATTCATGATTCATGATTCATGATTCAATTCATGATTCATGATTCATGATTTGATTCATGATTCATGATTAATGATTCAATTCATGATTCAATTCAAGATTCATGATTTGATTCATGATTCATGATTCGATTCATGATTCATGATTCATGATTCAATTCATAATTCATGATTCAATTCATGATTCATGATTCATGATTCATTTTAGGATTCATCATTCGATTCAGGATTCAATTCATGATTCAATTCATGATTCGTGATTCATGATTCGATTCATGATTCATGATTCATGATTCAATTCATGATTCATGATTCATGATTCAAATTATGATTCATGATTAATGATTCGATTCATGATTCATGATTCATGATTCAATTCATGATTCATGATTCATGATTCAATTCATGATTCGTGATTCATGATTCAATTCATGATTCATGATTCATGATTCAATTCATGATTCTTGATTCATTATTCAAGATTCGATTCATGATTCATGATTCAAGATTCAATTCATAATTCATGATTCATGATTCAATTCATGATTCATGATTCATGATTGATGATTCAATTCATGATTCATGCTTCAATTCATGATTCGATTCCTGATTCATTACATGAATTATGATTTGATTTATGATTCTTGATTCATGATTCAATTCATGATTCAATTCATGATTCATGATTCAAGATTCATGATTCAATTCATGATTCATGATTCGATTCATGAATCTTGATTCATGATTCATGATTCGATTCATGATTCCTGATTAATGATTCAATTTATGATTCATGATTCATAATTCAATTCATGATTTATGATTAGATTCAGGATTCATGATTCATGCTTCAATTCATGATTCATGATTCATGATTCAATTCATAATTCAATTCATGATTCATGATTCATGATTCAATTCATGATTCATAATTCAATTCATGATTTATGATTAGATTCATGATTCATGATTCATGCTTCAATTCATGATTCATGATTCATGATTCAATTCATAATTCAATTCATGATTCATGATTCATGATTCAATTCATGATTCATAATTCAATTCATGATTTATGATTAGATTCATGATTCATGATTCATGCTTCAATTCATGATTCTTGATTCATGATTTATGATCCGATTCATGATTCATGATTTAATTCATGATTTATGATTCATTACTCATGATTCAATGCATTAATCATGATTCATGATTCGATTCATGATTCATGATTCAATTCATGTTTCATAATTCATGATTCATGATTCCATTCATGATTCATGATTCAATTCATGATTCGATTTATGATTCTTGATTCATGATTCAATTCATGATTCGTGATTCATGATTCGATTCATGATAAATAATTCAATTCATGATTCAATTCAAGATTCATGATTCAATTCATGATTCATGATTAGAGTCATGATTCATGATTCATGATTCATGATTCAATTCATGATTCATGATTTGATTCATGATTCTTGATTCATGATTCATGATTCATGATTCGATTCATGATTCATGATTCAAGATTCAATTCATAATTCATGATTCATGATTCAATTCATGATTGATGATTCATGATTGATGATTTAATTCATGATTCATGATTAAATTCATGATTCATGATTCATTTCATGATTCGATTTATGAGTCTTGATTCATGATTCAATTCATGATTTATGATTCATGATTCAATTCATGATTCATGATTCATGATTCAATTCATGATTCATGATTCATGATTCAATTCATGATTCAATTCATGATTCATGATTCTTTTCTTGATTCAATTCATGATTCATGATTCGATTCATGATTCATGATTCAATTCACGATTAAATTCATGATTCATGATTCGATTTATGATTCATGATTCTATTCATGATTCATGATTCATGATTCAATTCATGATTCATGATTCATGATTCATGATTCAGGATTCGATTCATGATTCAATTCATGATTCATGATTCAAGATTCATGATTCAATTCATGATTCATGATTCGATTCATGAATCTTGATTCATGATTCATGATTCGATTCAGATTCATGATTCAATTCATGATTCATGATTCATGATTCAATTCATGATTCATAATTCAATTCATGATTCATGATTCATGATTTAATTCATGATTTATGATTCGATTCATGATTCATGATTCATGCTTCAATTCATGATTCATGATTCATGATTCAATTCATGATTCATGATTCAATTCATGATTCATGATTCATGATTCAATTCATGATTCATAATTCATGATTCATGATTCAATTTATGATTCATGATTCATGATTTAATTTATGATTCATGATTCAATTCATGATTCATGATTCAATTCATGATTTGATACCTGATTTAATTCATGATTCATGATTTGATTTATGATTCATGATTCAATTCATGATTCATGATTCATGAATCAATTCATGATTCATGATTCATGATTCATGATTCAATTTATGATTCATGATTCATGATTCAATTCATGATTAAATTCATGATTCATGATTCGATTCATGATTCATGATTCATAATTCAATTCGTGATTCAATTCATGATTCATGATTGGATTCATGATTCATGATTCATGATTCAATTCATGATTAAATTCATGATTCATGATTCATGATTCGATTCATGATTCATGATTCATAATTCAATTCGTGATTCAATTCATGATTCATGATTCATGATTGGATTCATGATTCATGATTCATGATTCAAATTATGATTCAATTCATGATTCATGATTCATGATTAATGATTCAATTCATGACTCAATTCAAGATTCATGATTCGATTTATGATTCATGATTCAATTCATGATTCATGATTCATGATTCATGATTTGATTCATGATTCATGATTCATGATTCAATTCATGATTCATGATTCATGATTCATGATTCAATTCATGATTCATGATTCGTGATTCAAATTATGATTCAATTCATGATTCATGATTCAAGATTCGATTCATGATTCGTGATTCAATTCATAATTCATAATTCATGATTTATGATTCATGATTCAATTCATGATTCATGATTTATGATTCATGATTCAATTCATAATTCATGATTCGATTCATGATTCTTGATTCATGATTTATGATCCGATTCATGATTCATGATTCGATTCATGATTCATGATTTATGATTCATGATTCAAATCATAATTCATGATTCGATTCATGATTCTTGATTCATGATTTATGATCCGATTCATGATTCATGATTTAATTCATGATTTATGATTCATTACTCATGATTCAATGCATTAATCATGATTCATGATTCGATTCATGATTCATGATTCAATTCATGTTTCATAATTCATGATTCATGATTCCATTCATGATTCATGATTCAATTCATGATTCGATTTATGATTCATGATTCATGATTCAATTCATGATTCATGATTCATGATTCATGATTCTTTTCTTGATTCAATTCATGATTCATGATTCGATTCATGATTCATGATTCATGATTCAATTCATGATTCAATTCATGATTCATGATTCTTTTCTTGATTCAATTCATGATTCATGATTCGATTCATGATTCATGATTCAATTCATGATTAAATTCATGATTCATGATTCGATTTATGATTCATGATTCAATTCATGATTCAAGATTCATGATTCAATTCATGATTCATGATTCATGATTCATGATTCAGGATTCGATTCATGATTCAATTCATGATTCATGATTCAAGATTCATGATTCAATTCATGATTCATGATTCGATTCATGAATCTTGATTCATGATTCATGATTCGATTCATGATTCATGATTTATGATTCAATTTATGATTCATGATTCATAATTCAATTCATGATTTATGATTAGATTCATGATTCATGCTTCAATTCATGATTCATGATTCATGATTCAATTCATAATTCAATTCATGATTCATGATTCATGATTCAATTCATGATTCATAATTCAATTCATGATTTATGATTAGATTCATGATTCATGATTCATGCTTCAATTCATGATTCATGATTCATGATTCAATTCATAATTCAATTCATGATTCATGATTCATGATTCAATTCATGAATCATGATTCATGATTCAATTCATGATTCATAATTCATGATTCATGATTCAATTCATGATTCATGATTCATGATTTAATTCATGATTCATGATTCAATTCATGATTCATGATTCAATTCATGATTTGACTCCTGATTTAATTCATGATTCATGATTCGATTCATGATTCATGAATCAATTCATGATTCATGATTCATGAATCAATTCATGATTCATGATTCATGATTCAATTTATGATTCATGATTCAATTCATGATTCATGATTCATGATTCATGATTCATGATTCGATTCATGATTCAATTCAAGATTCATGATTCGATTCATGATTCATGATTCGATTCATGATTCATTTCATGATTCATGATTCAATTCCTGATTCGATTCATGATTCAATTCATGATTCAATTCATGATTTGATTCATGATTTAATTCAAGATTCATGATTTGATTCATGATTCATTATTCGATTCATGATTCATGATTCATGATTCATGATTCAATTCATGATTCATGATTCATGATTCAATTCATGATTCATGATTCATGATTCAATTCATGATTCATGATTCATGATTCAATTCATGATTCATGATTCAATTCATGATTCATGATTCATGATTCAATTCATGATTCATGATTCAATTCATGATTCATGATTCATGATTCATGATTCATGATTCAATTCATGATTCATGATTCATGATTCATGATTCAATTCATGATTCAATTCAAGATTCATGATTCGATTCATGATTCATGATTCGATTCATGATTCATTTCATGATTCATTATTCAATTCAAGATTCATAATTCGATTCATGATTCATGATTCGATTCATGATTCATTTCATGATTCATGATTCGATTCCTGATTCGATTCATGATTCAATTCATGATTCAATTCAAGATTCATGATTCGATTCATGATTCATGATTCGATTCATGATTCATGATTCGATTCATGATTCAATTCATGATTCAATTCATGATTCATGATTCATGATTCAATTCATGATTCAATTCAAGATTCATGATTCGATTCATGATTCATGATTCGATTCATGATTCAATTCAAGATTCATGATTCGATTCATGATTCATGATTCGATTCATGATTTCTATTCCTGATTCGATTCATGATTCAATTCCTGATTCGATTCATGATTCAATTCATGATTCAATTCATGATTTGATTCATGATTCAATTCAAGATTCATGATTTGATTCATGATTCATGATTCGATTCATGATTCATGATTCATGATTCATGATTCAATTCATGATTCATGATTGATGATTCAATTCATGTTTCATGATTCATGATTGATGATTCAATTCATGATTCATGATTCGATTCATGATTCATGATTCGATTCATGATTCATGATTCAATTCATGATTTGATTCATGAATTATGATTCAATTCATGATTCAAGATTCATGATTCAATTCATGATTCATGATTCGATTCATGAATCTTGATTCATGATTCATGATTCGATTCATGATTCAGGATTCGATTCATGAATCTTGATTCATGATTCATGATTCGATTCATGATTCATGATTCATGATTCATGATTCGATTCATGATTCATGATTTATGATTCAATTCATGATTCATGATTCATGATTCAATTCATGATTTATGATTCATGATTCAATTCATGATTCATGATTTGATTCATGATTCATGATTCATGATTTAATTCATGATTCATGATTCATGATTCAATTCATGATTCATGAATCAATTTATGTTTCATGATTCATGATTTATGATTCATGATTCATGATTCGATTCATAATTCATGATTCATGATTCAATGCATGATTCATGATTCATTATTCATGATTCATGATTCGATTCATGATTCATGATTCATGATTCATGATTCATGATTCATGATTCATGATTCATGATTCGATTCATGATTCTTGATTCATGATTCAATTCATGATTCATGATTCGATTCATGATTCTTGATTCATGATTCGATTCATGATTCATTATTCAAGATTCAATTCATGATTCATGAGTCATGATTCAATTCATGATTCATGATTTGATTTATGATTCATGATTAATGATTCAATTCATGATTCAATTCAAGATTCATGATTCGATTCATGATTCATGATTCATTTCATGATTCATGATTCGATTCATGATTCAATTCATGATTCAATTCATGATTCATGATTCATGATTCATTTCATGATTCATGATTCGATTCATGATTCAATTCATGATTCAATTCATGATTCATGATTCATGATTCGATTCATGATTCAATTCAAGATTCATGATTCGATTCATGATTCATGATTTGATTCATGATTCATGATTCGATTCATGATTCATTTCATGATTCATGATTCAATTCATGATTCAATTCATGATTCATGATTCATGATTCGATTCATGATTCAATTCAAGATTCATGATTCGATTCATGATTCATGATTCGATTCATGATTCATTTCATGATTCATGATTCGATTCCTGATTTGATTCATGATTCAATTCATGATTCAATTCATGATTCGATTCATGATTCAATTCAAGATTCATGATTCGATTCATGATTCATGATTCATTTCATGATTCATGATTTGATTCCTGATTCGATTCATGATTCAATTCATGATTCAATTCATGATTTGATTCATGATTCAATTCAAGATTCATGATTTGATTCATGATTCATGATTCGATTCATGATTCATGATTCATGATTCATGATTCATGATTCAATTCATGATTCAATTCAAGATTCATGATTCGATTCATGATTCATGATTCGATTCATGATTCATTTCATGATTCATTATTCAATTCAAGATTCATAATTCGATTCATGATTCATGATTCGATTCATGATTCATTTCATGATTCATGATTCGATTCCTGATTCGATTCATGATTCAATTCATGATTCAATTCAAGATTCATGATTCGATTCATGATTCATGATTCGATTCATGATTCATGATTCGATTCATGATTCAATTCATGATTCAATTCATGATTCATGATTCATGATTCAATTCATGATTCAATTCAAGATTCATGATTCGATTCATGATTCATGATTCGATTCATGATTCAATTCAAGATTCATGATTCGATTCATGATTCATGATTCGATTCATGATTTCTATTCCTGATTCGATTCATGATTCAATTCCTGATTCGATTCATGATTCAATTCATGATTCAATTCATGATTTGATTCATGATTCAATTCAAGATTCATGATTTGATTCATGATTCATGATTCGATTCATGATTCATGATTCATGATTCATGATTCATGATTCAATTCATGATTCAATTCAAGATTCATGATTCGATTCATGATTCATGATTCGATTCATGATTCATTTCATGATTCATTATTCAATTCAAGATTCATAATTCGATTCATGATTCATGATTCGATTCATGATTCATTTCATGATTCATGATTCGATTCCTGATTCGATTCATGATTCAATTCATGATTCAATTCAAGATTCATGATTCGATTCATGATTCATGATTCGATTCATGATTCATGATTCGATTCATGATTCAATTCATGATTCAATTCATGATTCATGATTCATGATTCAATTCATGATTCAATTCAAGATTCATGATTCGATTCATGATTCATGATTCGATTCATGATTCAATTCAAGATTCATGATTCGATTCATGATTCATGATTCGATTCATGATTTCTATTCCTGATTCGATTAATGATTCAATTCCTGATTCGATTCATGATTCAATTCATGATTCAATTCATGATTTGATTCATGATTCAATTCAAGATTCATGATTTGATTCATGATTCATGATTCGATTCATGATTCATGATTCATGATTCATGATTCAATTCATGATTCATGATTCATGATTCAATTCATGTTTCATGATTCATGATTGATGATTCAATTCATGATTCATGATTCGATTCATGATTCATGATTCGATTCATGATTCATGATTCAATTCATGATTTGATTCATGAATTATGATTCAATTCATGATTCAAGATTCATGATTCAATTCATGATTCATGATTCGATTCATGAATCTTGATTCATGATTCATGATTCGATTCATGATTCATGATTCGATTCATGAATCTTGATTCATGATTCATGATTCGATTCATGATTCATGATTCATGATTCATGATTCGATTCATGATTCATGATTTATGATTCAATTCATGATTCATGATGCATGATTCAATTCATGATTTATGATTCCTGATTCAATTCATGATTCATGATTTGATTCATGATTCATGATTCATGATTTAATTCATGATTCATGATTCATGATTCAATTCATGATTCATGAATCAATTTATGTTTCATGATTCATGATTTATGATTCATGATTCATGATTCGATTCATAATTCATGATTCATGATTCAATGCATGATTCATGATTCATTATTCATGATTCATGATTCGATTCATGATTCATGATTCATGATTCATGATTCATGATTCATGATTCATGATTCGATTCATGATTCTTGATTCATGATTCAATTCATGATTCATGATTCGATTCATGATTCTTGATTCATGATTCGATTCATGATTCATTATTCAAGATTCAATTCATGATTCATGAGTCATGATTCAATTCATGATTCATGATTTGATTTATGATTCATGATTAATGATTCAATTCATGATTCAATTCAAGATTCATGATTCGATTCATGATTCATGATTCATTTCATGATTCATGATTCGATTCATGATTCAATTCATGATTCAATTCATGATTCATGATTCATGATTCATTTCATGATTCATGATTCGATTCATGATTCAATTCATGATTCAATTCATGATTCATGATTCGATTCATGATTCAATTGAAGATTCATGATTCGATTCATGATTCATGATTTGATTCATGATTCATGATTCGATTCATGATTCATTTCATGATTCATGATTCAATTCATGATTCAATTCATGATTCATGATTCATGATTCGATTCATGATTCAATTCAAGATTCATGATTCGATTCATGATTCATGATTCGATTCATGATTCATTTCATGATTCATGATTCGATTCCTGATTTGATTCATGATTCAATTCATGATTCAATTCATGATTCGATTCATGATTCAATTCAAGATTCATGATTCGATTCATGATTCATGATTCATTTCATGATTCATTTCATGATTCATGATTCGATTCCTGATTCGATTCATGATTCAATTCATGATTCAATTCATGATTTGATTCATGATTCAATTCAAGATTCATGATTTGATTCATGATTCATGATTCGATTCATGATTCATGATTCATGATTCATGATTCAATTCATGATTCATGATTCATGATTCAATTCATGATTCATGATTCATGATTCAATTCATGATTCATGATTCATGATTCAATTCATGATTCATGATTCATGATTCAATTCATGATTCACGATTCGATTCATGATTCTTGATTCATGAATCGATTCATGATTTATGATTCATGAATCGATTCATGATTTATGATTCAAGATTCAATTCATGATTCATGATTCAATTCATGATTCATGATTCAATTCATGATTCATGATTCAATTCATGATTCAATTCATGATTCATGATTCAATTCATGATTCATGATTCAATTCATGATTCAATTCATGATTCATGATTCATGATTCAATTCATGATTCATGATTGAATTCATGATTCATGATTCAATTAATGATTCATGATTCATGATTCATGATTCATGATTCAATTCATGATTCAATTCATGATTCATGAATCAATTTATGATTCATAATTCATGATTTATGAATCATGATTTATGATTCAATTCATGATTCAATTCATGATTCATGATTCATGATTCGATTCATGTTTCATGATTCATGATTCAATTCATGATTCATGATTCATGATTCATGATTTAAATCATGATTCATTATTCGATTCATGATTCATGATTCATGATTCAATTCATGATTCATGATTCAATTCATGATTCAATTCATGATTCATGATTCATGATTTGATTTATGATTCATGATTAATGATTCAATTCCTGATTCAATTCAAGATTCATGATTTGATTCATGATTCATGATTCAATTCATGATTCATGATTCATGATTCATGATTCAATTCATAATTCATGATTTATGATTAGATTCATGATTCATGATTCATGCTTCAATTCATGATTCATGATTCAATTCATAATTCAATTCATGATTCATGATTCATGATTCAATTCATGATTCATAATTCAATTCATGATTTATGATTAGATTCATGATTCATGATTCATGCTTCAATTCATGATTCATGATTCATGATTCAATTCATAATTCAATTCATGATTCATGATTCATGATTCAATTCATGATTCATAATTCAATTCATGATTTATGATTAGATTCATGATTCATGATTCATGCTTCAATTCATGATTCTTGATTCATGATTTATGATCCGATTCATGATTCATGATTTAATTCATGATTTATGATTCATTACTCATGATTCAATGCATTAATCATGATTCATGATTCGATTCATGATTCATGATTCAATTCATGTTTCATAATTCATGATTCATGATTCCATTCATGATTCATGATTCAATTCATGATTCGATTTATGATTCTTGATTCATGATTCAATTCATGATTCGTGATTCATGATTCGATTCATGATAAATAATTCAATTCATGATTCAATTCAAGATTCATGATTCAATTCATGATTCATGATTAGAGTCATGATTCATGATTCATGATTCATGATTCAATTCATGATTCATGATTTGATTCATGATTCTTGATTCATGATTCATGATTCGATTCATGATTCATGATTCATGATTCAAGATTCAATTCATAATTCATGATTCATGATTCAATTCATGATTGATGATTCATGATTGATGATTTAATTCATGATTCATGATTAAATTTATGATTCATGATTCAATTCATGATTCGATTTATGAGTCTTGATTCATGATTCAATTCATGATTTATGATTCATGATTCAATTCATGATTCATGATTCATGATTCAATTCATGATTCATGATTCATGATTCAATTCATGATTCAATTCATGATTCATGATTCTTTTCTTGATTCAATTCATGATTCATGATTCGATTCATGATTCATGATTCAATTCATGATTCGATTTATGAGTCTTGATTCATGATTCAATTCATGATTTATGATTCATGATTCAATTCATGATTCATGATTCATGATTCAATTCATGATTCATGATTCATGATTCAATTCATGATTCAATTCATGATTCATGATTCTTTTCTTGATTCAATTCATGATTCATGATTCGATTCATGATTCATGATTCAATTCACGATTAAATTCATGATTCATGATTCGATTTATGATTCATGATTCTATTCATGATTCATGATTCATGATTCAATTCATGATTCATGATTCATGATTCATGATTCAGGATTCGATTCATGATTCAATTCATGATTCATGATTCAAGATTCATGATTCAATTCATGATTCATGATTCGATTCATGAATCTTGATTCATGATTCATGATTCGATTCAGATTCATGATTCAATTCATGATTCATGATTCATGATTCAATTCATGATTCATAATTCAATTCATGATTCATGATTCATGATTTAATTCATGATTTATGATTCGATTCATGATTCATGATTCATGCTTCAATTCATGATTCATGATTCATGATTCAATTCATAATTCAATTCATGATTCATGATTCAATTCATGATTCATGATTCATGATTCAATTCATGATTCATAATTTATGATTCATGATTCAATTTATGATTCATGATTCATGATTTAATTTATGATTCATGATTCAATTCATGATTCATGATTCAATTCATGATTTGATTCCTGATTTAATTCATGATTCATGATTTGATTTATGATTCATGATTCAATTCATGATTCATGATTCATGAATCAATTCATGATTCATGATTCATGATTCATGATTCAATTTATGATTCATGATTCATGATTCAATTCATGATTAAATTCATGATTCATGATTCGATTCATGATTCATGATTCATAATTCAATTCGTGATTCAATTCATGATTCATGATTGGATTCATGATTCATGATTCATGATTCAATTCATGATTAAATTCATGATTCATGATTCATGATTCGATTCATGATTCATGATTCATAATTCAATTCGTGATTCAATTCATGATTCATGATTCATGATTGGATTCATGATTCATGATTCATGATTCAAATTATGATTCAATTCATGATTCATGATTCATGATTAATGATTCAATTCATGACTCAATTCAAGATTCATGATTCGATTTATGATTCATGATTCAATTCATGATTCATGATTCATGATTCATGATTTGATTCATGATTCATGATTCATGATTCAATTCATGATTCATGATTCATGATTCAATTCATGATTCATGATTCGTGATTCAAATTATGATTCAATTCATGATTCATGATTCAAGATTCGATTCATGATTCGTGATTCAATTCATAATTCATAATTCATGATTTATGATTCATGATTCAATTCATGATTCATGATTTATGATTCATGATTCAATTCATAATTCATGATTCGATTCATGATTCTTGATTCATGATTTATGATCCGATTCATAATTCATGATTTAATTCATGATTTATGATTCATTACTCATGATTCAATGCATTAATCATGATTCATGATTCGATTCATGATTCATGATTCTATTCATGTTTCATAATTCATGATTCATGATTCCATTCATGATTCATGATTCAATTCATGATTCGATTTATGATTCATGATTCATGATTCAATTCATGATTCATGATTCATGATTCAATTCATGATTCAATTCATGATTCATGATTCTTTTCTTGATTCAATTCATGATTCATGATTCGATTCATGATTCATGATTCATGATTCAATTCATGATTCAATTCATGATTCATGATTCTTTTCTTGATTCAATTCATGATTCATGATTCGATTCATGATTCATGATTCAATTCATGATTAAATTCATGATTCATGATTCGATTTATGATTCATAATTCAATTCATGATTCATGATTCATGATTCAATTCATGATTCATGATTCATGATTCATGATTCATGATTCAGGATTCGATTCATGATTCAATTCATGATTCATGATTCAAGATTCATGATTCAATTCATGATTCATGATTCGATTCATGATTCATGATTCGATTCATGATTCATGATTAATGATTCAATTTATGATTCATGATTCATAATTCAATTCATGATTTATGATTAGATTCATGATTCATGATTCATGCTTCAATTCATGATTCATGATTCATGATTCAATTCATAATTCAATTCATGATTCATGATTCATGATTCAATTCATGATTCATGATTCATGATTCAATTCATGATTCATAATTCAATTCATGATTTATGATTAGATTCATGATTCATGCTTCAATTCATGATTCATGATTCATGATTCAATTTATAATTCAATTCATGATTCATGATTCATGATTCAATTCATGATTCATGATTCAATTCATGATTCATAATTCATGATTCATGATTCAATTCATGATTCATGATTCATGATTTAATTCATGATTCATGATTCAATTCATGATTCATGATTCAATTCATGATTTGACTCCTGATTTAATTCATGATTCATGATTCGATTTATGATTCATGATTCGATTCATGATTCATGAATCAATTCATGATTCATGATTCATGATTCATGATTCAATTTATGATTCATGATTCAATTCATGATTCATGATTCATGATTCATGATTCATGATTCGATTCATGATTCAATTCAAGATTCATGATTCGATTCATGATTCATGATTCAATTCCTGATTCGATTCATGATTCAATTCATGATTCAATTCATGATTTGATTCATGATTAAATTCAAGATTCATGATTTGATTCATGATTCATGATTCGATTCATGATTCATGATTCATGATTCATGATTCAATTCAAGATTCATGATTCATGATTCAATTCATGATTCATGATTCATGATTCAATTCATGATTCATGATTCATGATTGAATTCATGATTCACGATTCGATTCATGATTCTTGATTCATGATTCATGAATCGATTCATGATTTATGATTCAAGATTCAATTCATGATTCATGATTCAATTCATGATTCATGATTCAATTCATGATTCATGATTCAATTCATGATTCATGATTCAATTCATGATTCATGATTCATGATTCAATTCATGATTCATGATTCAATTCATGATTCATGATTCAATTCATGATTCATGATTCAATTCATGATTTGATTCATGAATTATGATTCAATTCATGATTCAAGATTCATGATTCAATTCATGATTCATGATTCATGATTCAATTCATGATTCAATTCAAGATTCATGATTCGATTCATGATTCATGATTCGATTCATGATTCATTTCATGATTCATTATTCAATTCAAGATTCATGATTCGATTCATGATTCATGATTCGATTCATGATTCATGATTCGATTCATGATTCATGATTCGATTCATGATTCATTTCATGATTCATGATTCGTTTCCTGATTCGATTCATGATTCAATTCATGATTCAATTCAAGATTCATGATTCGATTCATGATTCATGATTCGATTCATGATTCATTTCATGATTCATGATTCAATTCATGATTCAATTCATGATTCATGATTCATGATTGAATTCATGATTCAATTCAAGATTCATGATTCGATTCATGATTCATGATTCGATTCATGATTCAATTCAAGATTCATGATTCGATTCATGATTCATTTCATGATTCATGATTTCTATTCCTGATTCGATTCATGATTCAATTCCTGATTCGATTCATGATTCAATTCATGATTCAATTCATGATTTGATTCATGATTCAATTCAAGATTCATGATTTGATTCATGATTCATGATTCGATTCATGATTCATGATTCATGATTCATGATTCAATTCATGATTCATGATTCAATTCATGTTTCATGATTCATGATTGATGATTCAATTCATGATTCATGATTCGATTCATGATTCATGATTCGATTCATGATTCATGATTCAATTCATGATTTGATTCATGAATTATGATTCAATTCATGATTCAAGATTCATGATTCAATTCATGATTCATGATTCGATTCATGAATCTTGATTCATGATTCATGATTCGATTCATGATTCATGATTCATGATTCATGATTCATGATTCATGATTCAATTCATGAATCATGATTTAATTCATGATTCATGATTCATGATTCATGATTCGATTCATGATTCATGATTTATGATTCAATTCATGATTCATGATTCATGATTCAATTCATGATTTATGATTCATGATTCAATTCATGATTCATGATTCAATTCATGATTCAATTCATGATTCATGATTTGATTCATGATTCATGATTCATGATTTAATTCATGATTCATGATTCATGATTCAATTCATGATTCATGAATCAATTTATGTTTCATGATTCATGATTTATGATTCATGATTCATGATTCGATTCATAAATTATGATTCATGATTCAATGCATGATTCATGATTCATGATTCATGATTCATGATTCGATTCATGATTCATGATTCATGATTCATGATTCATGATTAATGATTCGATTCATGATTCTTA